>NC_056737.1:309744147-309774147 GCF_019279795.1 Protopterus annectens
GTATCCTGGATTGAGGTGAGTTGTACTATAAGGTTAGAGAGAGCTACAGTGGGTTCAGAGCAACTATAAAGTGATGTTAAGTTGGAGGCCTTGAGGTGAGCACCAAGTATTTGTTTATTTTCAAGGATTGATTTGTAGGATTTGATGGGAGGTGGCTTCTTGTATGTTTTAAAGGACTAGGAGGAAAGTTTGAAGCAATGGTCACTTAAAGAATTAGGAAAGATACCCAACTGTCCATCTTGACTTGATATTTTATAATGTGATCAAATAGAATCATTGCCAGTTCTTGAGTTGGGTCTAGTGGGTTGTTGTATAGTTTGCTGTTGGTTGAGAAGAAGGTACTCTGAAAAGAGTGGGATGTGATGCTTGAGGTATTCATGTTAATGTCTTGTATTGTGATAATGTTCTTTTGAATGCTAGAAAGCTAAATGACCTTAAGCATTTTTTGAAATTTATTTAGAGGATGGACGGATGTTAAAGATCAGACAGAAATGGAGGTTGGTGTGACCTTCAAGTGTTAGGTGGACAGTTATCTGTTTAGTTGATTTAGAATTTTAATGTTGCAAGACAATCCATTGGGTGCAGCACCATCACCTTGTATGTTTACTGACCTGTTGTATTAAAAGCTTTAAAGAGGAAGTAAATGTAAAGGGCAGTAGCTGGCCTTTAAGTTTCTGTGATGGACGTTCTTTTTGTAGCCATGACTCAAGGACTGTCAATTTATTGTTTATACTACAGATATTTAAGCATGCAGTTTTGTGGTGTTTAGAGGGAAGCGTGATTGTGGAAGAACTGGCATAGATATTTTGGGTTGATAAAGTGGTAGAAGATGGCATGGCAGGGTTTATGAGAGTTGTTGAGCATCACCAGCTACTATTTTGAGAAGCTTGTACTAAAGCTGGGAAAGTTTTTATTTATTTATTTATTTATTTATTTTGCAGGAGAATTGAGGAGTTGGAAACATTTTAGCAAAAGTGGATTTGTGTAATATACTGATCTGAAGTTGTTTTCACTTGATGTTCAACCTCATCTTCTACCTGAGGGACTCTGATCTGGCATGGATCCGACTCGGCTGTGTACTTCAGCATCGTCCAAGCTCCTCCCCTTCTCATAATGCCCCTCTGTCCCTCCTCTCCTTAGATCTCGTTTGCCGCTCAATTCAAACAGCGTGGGTTTTTCCATTGCTCCAAACTCCAAAATTTTAAGTGTTTTTTCTTTTGGGTTTTCTTCTCTTTCCTCTCTCTGTCTGGTTTGTCTTTCTATCCCCTACCTCTCTTCCAACGTTCTGCATTGGTCTATCTTCGAAAAAAAAATCTTTTCCTGTCTGGTGTGTGTGTGCTTGGTCTTCCTGCCATGACTGATGCTCCTAAGCCAAGCTTTAGGAAGTGTGCATAGTGTGGGCATAAGTTACCTTCCTCCGATGCCCACACTCTGTGCGTGGTCTGTTTGGGAGTCACCAATCTAGATATTTCTGCTTGATCTGCACAGGCTTCAACCCCTGTGCTTTGATTGACAGGAGGAACAAGCTTATTTTAAAGGGCCTTCTCCCACTTCCCACCGAGGCCTCTTTTTCTTCTGCCACCCTGGCTTCTGGGACACTACCTTCAGCTAAGAAATCTGGGGATTAAGAGAAAGAAAGTGTGCTCGAAAGAGCAGAATCAGCCTAGGAAGAGGCCTCCAGAGTACTCTTCCTTGGCCGAGCCACCATCTAAGTCCCACCTGGATCCAAGCCGGAGTTCCCCTTGGTTTCGGTCTCCGTGCTTCTCCCCAGAGCTGGAGACCTCTCGGGCTTGGCCCCCCAACTGCCACCTCTCCTAAGCACCATTCTAGGTCAGTGTCTTGTAGCTTCTTCAGTCCAGTCTGCTTTGAGTCTGCCCGAAGCCGAGGTGGACAGGGTGATGTTGAAATTTCTGTGGGCCCAGATTCAGCTGGGAGTCTTTCCCAGTCCATTCCCCACTGGGGCTCAGGAGCACGTAGTCTGCCTTTCTCCCTGTCTCTCCTTCTCTGATCCAGCCTTCAGTTTCGAAGTCCTTGGGTGCAAAGTTCCTGGGTGTCAATGGGTCGGCGTCAGTGGTCCCTGGTACCTCGGTGCAAACCATTGCCTTGAGTGGTTCGGCTCTGCCGTTCTCGGAGTGGACCCCCTCTCGGAGCCGTAATCTGTGTCATATCTGAGAGGATGGCGTCTATGTTCATTTTGGGGCTTCAGTGCCAGGAGGATCAGCTCTGGGGACAACGGATCCAGCTGTAGCCCTGACCATTCTGCCTTCGGGCATCTGCTCATCGTTGGCATTCACGGTGGTGGAGAGAGGCCTCTTGGCTCCATCGAGACCCTTGACTCTCTTGTCCTCTGATTCCAGCCTGGCTCCCTCTTTTTCTGTGCTGGAGTCTTTCGTCCTGCCCCCTCATGGACAGCCTGCTGACAGTTTGCACCAGAAGGTTCGGATTCCAGCCTGGCTCTCTCTTTTTCTGTGCAAAGTCTTCCATCCTGTCCCCTCAGGGACAGCCTGCTGCCAGTTTGCACCAGGAGGTTCCGATTCTGGAACTTTCCGAATCCTCCCCGGAGCCTTCCCTAAGGAGCCCCCTTGGAAACATATGTGCAAGAGGAGGCACTTGGACACCCCAGTGGAGTCTCTCATCCATGATACCAACTTGGAGGAAGGGGGAGGGCTCCACCGATCACCCCTGGAGGATGTCTACTTTGGGGGCATCATGGTGATAATGCGCCAGTGCGGTGGATGGTCTACCCTCAAGCCCGATCTCTGCTGATCCATTAATGGATCTCATTTCCTCTAGGGCATGGAAGGAACTGGACACTGTTGAGCTTATCCCCAGATGCCTGGATAAGGTCTTAAGTACCCCATCTGACAAACCCCACTGGTCCAAGGGGTCCCCATTCGATGCCATCATGGTTGTGGTGGCCATCACGAAGGAGCTGACTCAGGAGAGCTCCTCAGGCCACCCTCCAGACAGGGAGTCTCGGGTGATGCATCGTTTTCGGGAAGCAGGCCTAAGCTTCAGCCACGTTTGCCCTATGTGCGCTGAATTACCTGGCATATGTCATCAGACTGCACAGGGTCCTGGTCAAGGAGGTCTCCAAGTCTGACCCGGGGTCCATGTCGGCAGAGGAGGAGAAGAAAGTCTTCTCCTCCTGTATGACATCCCTCACTTCTAATTCTTATATGTCCATGAGGCTTCTCTCTCATGCTACTGAGTGTGCCTCGAGGGCTGCGGGAATGGGCATGGCTATTAAGTCGACATGGCTGGGTCCACCATTTTGCTTTTTCGGAGCCTTTCAAGGCGTCTTTCACGAACACTCCCTTTGACGGTTCCACCTTGTTTGGAAAGACTGTTCGTGATGCGTTAACCCAGAGTAAGAAGGATGGGAAGACCTTGTCCGTCATTGGGATCTCCTTCTCTACTCCACAAAGGTCCTTTTCAAGGAATCAGTGTGGGGTCAAGAAGCTATGGTCTGGATGTCTTGGGATTCTTCCCAAGATGCTCAGGGATACGTCTTCCCCCAGGGGCAGAAGGGGGGTGCAAAGAACCAAGAGTCTCGGGATGCTTTTCCAGACAGACCCTTTCAGCAATCCTGAGGGATTGCCTAACTGTTTGTCTCTGGAGACAGTCGGGGGGGGGTGCCTATCTCTGCACCCAACAGCCTTGGGAGTCTGTTACAAGTGATTGTTGGGTTCTGCAGATTATATCTAGAGGTTACTCTATCCCCTTTCTTCATGCCCCTGCTCCATGCAGACACCACCCGAACATTCCACCCATTTAACGGGAGGAAGCAGCCACAGAAATTGCCAGGCTGCTCGTAAAACGAGTCATCCAGCCTGTTCCTCCAGACCAGTCTGGATCAGACATTTATTTCAGGTTCTTTTTGGTGCCAGAGAAAATGGGGACTTGCAACCCATTCTGGATCTGTCAACCCTGACCCTGTCCATTGCCAAGACAAAGTTTTCGATGCTCACCCTTCTGTCCATTCTACCTTTCCTGCAGATGAATGACGATGTGCTCTGTAGACCTCCAGGATGCGTACTACAACATCAAAATGGACAGGCGCTCTCTGAGGTTTCTCTGCTTCCATCTGGGAACCAATCATTTTCACTTCAGAGTACTCCCCTTTGGACTCAGCACTGCCCCCCCCCCCCAAGGTGTTTACCAAAGATGTGGCGGTAGTGGCAGCTCACCTGCTGCTGCAGGGATTTCAGCTCTTTCCCTACCTAGACAATTGACTCCATCTGCTCCCTCAAGGCATCGGCTAATACAGACCAGGAATTACCTTCTTCATCTAGCCCCGACCCTGGGTATTACCATGAATCTCACAGTGTCCCAACTGGCACCAATTCAGGTGTTGGATTTCATAGGGGCCCAACTAGACACTAGTTTTCCTGCCTGCAGACAGACTGTCTTCACTCTGCTGTCATTTACAGGACATTCTTCTAGCCCAGTTTCTCATGGCGGGTTTAGTTTCGGGCATTAGGATCCATGGTGGCCACAATCACCCTTGTCCCAACTGCGCGCCTTTACATGAGGGTCCTGCAGTGGACCTTTAGTGGTCCAATGGTCCCTGCTTAGACCTTCCTCTGTCCCATCCTGTTTGAACGTCTTATGTTTGTAGGGACTCCTTTCTTTGGTGGCTGCAATCCCAGGACCACCTTCTGGGTTGACCATTTATTCCCCCCCCCATGTGGGGGGGGTGGGCATTGCATGGGAAGGACGATCCAAGGCATGTGGTCTGCCCTGGAGATCAGTCTGCATGTCAGTGTCCTGGAGGGCAATGCTTTTGGTGTTGCAAGGGCTCCATGCCTCTCTTCCTACGGGGACTATTGCCAGACAGACAATATGTCAGTGGTCTGGTATATCAACAAGCAGGGGGGAACCAGGTCCTATCCCCTCTCCCGCGAGGCCATGAGATTGTTGGAGTGGGCGAGCTCCATCAGTTGTTTTCTGGTGGCAAAGCACATTCCGTGGAAGTCCAACATCCTGGTGGACAGGCTAAGCTGATCTAATCTGATGCCTTACAAGTGGTCTCTGAATCTGTCAGTAGCAGGGAAAATCTTTCTAAAGTGTGGTCGGCCTTGCTGCGATCTCTTCACCTCTTCTTTCAATGCAAAGTGCAGCAAGATGTTCATCGTGTTACACTGCTGCAGTCATTACACTTGGGTTATCCTGCCGTCAGGCGGTCCCTCAGTCGGCCTGAGTTCCAAAGTCTTGGTCCGGCGTTGGTTGCTGTCGCTTCTTCCCTGACGTTAGTGTGACAGGGGTATACAAGATGCAGCCGATGCCATTTTCTCCAGTCTTTCTTGCCGCGCGGTGCCCGAAACAAAAGCAGTTCGCAAGTGCCGGTCGGCCGACTCCTGAGATTTTCATTCCAAATCCAGAACTGAAGTCTTCTACAAAGCTAAGTACCCTGTTGGGGAAACTTTTTCTTGCCTCAGACCGATGTCCGTAAAAGTTAATAACTGTATTTCTTGTGGGAAGCAAATACCTCATAAGGACTTCCATTCTTACTGTATCCCATGCCTAGGCCCAGACCACGACGTCACAGGTTGTCGGTTTTGTGCTAGGTTTAACAAGTGCACTATTAAACGTCGGTTTGATTTTGCCCAACATTATTTTGGCAGAAAATTCAATTATACAATGTCGTCGGAACTACCGACGACCAGAACACACAAAAAGTGCAAGGACTAGGATAGTCATCCGAGGCCCAAAACTGACGACAAAGCCTCTTCTAGGCCAGTCGCCGTTCTCCGGTTTTCAGCGAGGCGCCTTCGTAGCCCCTGATGACCGCTTCTTTAGAACCTCAGACCACCTCTGACTCCCACGTGGAGATGGCTGGGCCTTCGGGCTCACCAGATTTACAGCCTACTGAGACGAACCCTTCAGAGGGATCTGGAGTAGCTGAGCAACCCGTAGCTTTAGAGGGTGTTTTCAGACCTACTCAGTTAACCATTAAATCTTCTTCTAAGTCTAAAACTCTGTTAAAAACAAAGAAACAAATTTAACATTCACCAGGACAGGCCTCCATGCCTAAGAAACAAATGCTCAAAATGGCCGAAGACTTAATCACTCTGATCAGGGGGTCCCATCCCCCTCCTGATAAAAGGCCTAGACAGGATGCAGACTATGACTCATCCGACCAGGTATCCATCTCTTCAGATTCATCTTCAGACGTAGGATACTCTCTACCCCCCTATGAGGATTCTGATGCTGAGGAATCAATTCCTTCAGCCTCCGCCAGAGGATTACTCCTTTGGGGAAACCTTGCATACCATGAGGGAGCATTTCCATTGGGAGGGCCGGGATTATTCAGAGTCCAAGAAAAGGCTCAGATTTCCTTTTATTACCTCAACACAGACCCCTTGCTATTCTGCCAGTGTTAGATATGGTGGATGATGTGTATACTAAATCCAGTTTAAATCCTAATTCTTTACCTCCTGCTCCAGTTAAGCCAGACAGATACTACCGAGTCTCTGACTCTCACAAATTTCTTCATAAAAGTCCTGCTGCTGACCCTGAAACTATTTCTCAGGGCCCCAAAGGGGTAAAGGCCTCCTCAGCAAAGAATCCAGTCCCCTCTGACAGAGATTCCAGAGCATTAGACAGATGGGGAAAGAAAAGTATATACATCTGCAACTTTAGCAATGAGGTCCTTAAATTGCCAGTTTCACATGCTAAAATATCAGCAATATTTGATGTCTCAGTTGAAACAAGAAATGCTTCCAAACTCAGATCCTCCTAATTATAAAGAAATGCAGGATTTATTGCATGCAGCTGAACAAGTGGGTAAACATACTTTGCAATGTGGTTTTGATTCATTAGAGGCCTCCTGTAGAGCAGCAGTTACATGATCTGTCATTAGAAGACATGCTTGGTTAAAAGAACAGACGTTACCAGATCATGTTAAAGCAAAATTATTGGATGCACCTTTGCAGCAGGATGTTTTATTTGGAGTTAAGGCAGAAGAGGTATTAAAGAAAATGGAGGAGATGGCAAAAATCTATGCAAACGGTGAAGGATTTCTTGCAGGTTCAGCCTCCTCGATTTAGCAGAAATTGGCCAACAAAGAATTGGTCCTTTCCAGTTAGACAGACCAAAAAGGGGCAGATACAGACGTCCAAGAGGTAGAGGTCAACCACAAGGTCCTTACAGGCCTCGACAATGGGGTGCATCAACCCAGAAAGAAGGGGAAGACAGGCCTCAACCTTACAAAAAACAGCCCCAATGACTTCCCACTACAGCTGCCAAACAGTTATGTCTTGGCAGCCCCCTTGGGAGGAAAACTGGCACTTTTCTGTCACAACTGGCATATGATCACCAAAGACCAATGGGTTCTCAACATTGTATCTCAAGGTTACAGGTTCCACTTTCACACTCTGCCAAGACTAAAGGGAATGCCAAATCTGCCACCAACTCAATGGGCAGAGGCTCAAAGACAAATTACAACACTCATGGACATGAGAGCTTATTCAAAAGGTACCAACACAGGAGCAAGGACAAGGATTTTACTCAAGACTCTTTCTGGTTCCCAGAAAGGACAAAGCCTGGAGGCCCATTTTGGATCTTCCTTCTCTAAACACTTACCTGGATGTTCCAAAATTCAAAATGTTGACACTACAGCAGCTTCTTCCCATGCTGGACAAGAAAGCTTGGCTTGTAACTTTGGACCTCAAGGAGGCATACCTGCATGCCCATATCAGACAAAACTGTAGGAGATACCTCAGATTCATAGCTGGTTCAATGCACTACCAATTCTCTGCACTGCCCTTTGTGAAGACCCTGGGCGCAGTAGATAAGCCAAAGTGCCTGGCACCAGTAATTGCATTTTGCAGACAACAAGGAATTCAAATTTATGCGTACCTGGACGACTGCCTGATTCAAGCAGAGAGCAAGGACATTCTTCTAAAGCATCTGGCGTTTGTAAAAAAGTTATTAAGTTGCCTAGGGTACACAGTAAACAAAAACAAGTCAAAACTAGTGCCCTTACAAGAGATAATATTCCTGGGTGCCAGCTTGAATGTAACGGCCCAGATGGCTTATCTCACACCAGACAAGCAAGGACAACTGACTCAATGCTTTCAATTGATGGCTACAAAGGCCTAACTCCCTGCAAGAAAAATTCTGCAGGCCTTGGGTTACATGACATCTTGCATACTACTAATTCCATATGCCAGACTGCATATGAGGAAACTACAATGGTACCTAAAGAATGTCTGGTCTCAACACTGTCAAAGTTTGGAAACAGTAATACCACTACTTCCTTGCCTTTCAATGGTGGGATCAAGCGTGTCACCTCAACAAGGGACAGCCTTTCACTCAACCCACAGCTAGGCAAACACTGACAACAGATGCATCAGATTACGCCTGGGGAGCACACATGGCAGGAAAATATTCAGGGTAAGTGGTCCGCAGAACAAAGGCATCTTCACATCATTCAAAAAGAGATGCTAGCTGTACAAAATGCCCTTATGGCTTTCAAGGACCTTCTGCATCCAGGACAACTACTACTAAAGACAGACAACACCACAGTTATGTGGTACATAAACAAGCAAGGGAGCACTCATTCTTATCCCCTCTGCAGACAAGCCATGACCTTGTGGAACACAGCTCTAACCTATCAAGTTCATCTGCAAGCACAATTCCTGCCAGGAGAGAAAAACACACTGGCAGACAACTTAAGCAGTAACATCATGGATCTGCATGAGTGGAAATTACATCCACAAATATTCAGAATGATAACACAAAAATGATGGAGCCCGGACATAGATCTGTTTGCATCCCGCAATGAACTGCCAGCTACAGAAATTCTGCACAAGGACTTACTACCCACAAGCATGGAACGTGAATGCCCTTTCATTCAGCTGGAAAAACCTACAAGTATATGCTTTCCCACCACTACCTCTCCTTCCAAAGGTACTCATAAAAGCCAGGCAAGAAAAGCCAAAGATGATCCTGATTGCCCCAGACTGGCCACGCCAGCACTGGTACCCAATCTTAAAGAACTTAGCACAAGGTCCACCCTGGATTTTGCCTCAAATCCCACATCGTCTGACTCAGCAAAACAATCAGATACTAAAGACTTTAAACCTGGCTGCATGGCAGATTCCTTAGTCAAGCAAGCAATGCCCCTCTCCAAAGCTGTTATGAATGTCATTCTGGAGGCCAGAAGGCCTAGCACCAGGAAAGCCTATTCTGATAAATGGAAGAGATTCTGTGCCTGGAACCAGGCTCATAGCCTTGACCCTCTTGTCCCAAATATTCCTCAGATACTACAACATTTAACTGAGATGCTGGACAAAGGCCTCTCCTTTTCATCCATCAAGATCCACGCCTCTGCCATCTCTGCTCATTACAACACAGATCCACCTATGTTTTCTAATCCTTTGCTAAAACAGTACCTCAGAGGGGCTAAAAACATAAGACTGCCCCGTAGAGCACCAACTCCAACTTGGGACCTCAACTTCGTGTTGGAAAAATTAACTTTACCTCCTTTTGAGCCAGCTAACTCAGCAGATTTAAAATATGTCTCTTGGAAAACTGCTCTGCTCCTGGCAATAACCTCAGCACGAAGAGTTTCAGAATTACAGGCACTAATGGCAGTGAAACCTTTCATCATTTTCCACCAAGACAGGGTGTCTTTAAGAACAAACCCTACTTTTATGCCAAAGGTGGTATCAAGTGTGGCTCTAAACCAAACTATTCACTTGCCAACTTTTTATCCAAACCCACAGAATAAAGGGGAAAGACTTCTGCATTCTTTGAACATACACAGACAGTTACGCTTCTGCTTGGACAAAACCAAAGCTTTCAAGAAAACTGAGCAATTGTTTGTAGCATATGCTGCAGGAGCACAGAGAAAAGCCATTTTAAAACAGACCATCTTAAAATGGATAGGACACTGTATACGTTTCTGCTATACACACCATGGCAAAACTGTACCTAACAGCATTGGGTCTCATTCTACCAGGGCAACAGCCACTTCAACTGCCTACCTCAGAGGAGTTCCTACCAAGAACATTTTGGAAGCAGCAACTTGGAGTTCTGTACATACCTTTACCAAGCATTACCATCTGCCTCTTTACTCTAAATCCAGAGCTGGCTTTGTTACTGCTGTGCTGCAGGGCCTTATAGCCACCCCTAATGCCTTATAGAACCAGCCACCCTACCTCAGCTTTGGGATTCTACCCAAATGTAATGACTGCAGCACTTTAACACAATGAACATAGTTCTTGGAACCAAAGGCAATAACAACAACAGCGCCAACAAGCACACGACCAGAGATATCACCAGGAACCAGATAGTTTATGGAAAACTCTGCTTTAATTGTAAACTTCACAAATAAAATGTGCACGAAAATGATTTAAAAACCACAAAATCCAGTCAAGCGCTTTCGCCCGGGCTCTCCCAGGCTTTATCAAGACAGTGTTATGCTCAATGTGCATTCAATTTATACTTTTGTCACTCTAATAGTCAATTATACAATTAATTATTTAATGCAATCTCATTAATATATAGTTCTCTGTTATTTAAAGGTACATAATTGTTATTAACAATGGTTACAGGGAAAATACAGCAGCAGCAGCAAAAACATCCTGTAAAAAACTTTCTAACTATTTTTTGCCATCATTACTTTTTAATATTTTTTATGTATGTTTTATAGCATTTCATATCATTGTATTATAAGGGTCCCACTGTGTCTAATTAAAAACTATTTCTAAAAATTCTTGTTAAAATCCCATTATGTTAAAATACGATGAATACTAATATTAAATCATATAAATTTAAAAGTAAATATAAATATAATTATACAAATAAATATTCTTATGTATGAAATATTCAGCTTTAAAAACTCTTAATATTAATTAATCTTAATGTATTTATAAATCATAATATAATAATCTATACATCTTATTTTTTAAATATAAATTAATACATTCATACCAATAAATATAATGCATTAACATCTTGCTTTTAAGCATTTTGAATCCACTTTGTTAGGACTGTGTTAAGCACTTTCAAAACTAGATCCTTAAACCTTAGAATATATGTTATGTACCATAATCGTTTAAGATACCATCTATAATTTGGCCCTACGTAACTTAAGAGCACTGTTGATACTGATTGCATCATTAAGTCCTGGTGGTCTTGCGGCATTCAGTTTTATTTGCCACAACAGTTCTTTATATTCCAGGGATGCTTCCCAGTCCCCCCCTCTTACACTATTAGAAACCTGTTCAAGGACCAAAAATTTTAAACACATATTGTCACAATTCAAGGAGTGCTTATAAAATGCATTAGATTCTTTTTTATTTTTAATTTCATAAATATGTTCGTACACTCTTCTTTTTAAAACCCTTTCCGTTTTTCCCACATAAAAACTCATACAGTGTTGGCAGATTCCCAGGTAAACTACACCTTTTGAATTGCAATTGAAGTGCCCTGATGGGAACAAATTCATGTTTCTGGATTTTAAATAAATGCCTTTGTTGTTCAGAATGTAACAACATTGACTACAAGCCTTACATTTGTACGTTCCCCTGATCTGATGATTCTCATTATTGCTAGATAGCACTTGTTTTTCCAGTAATTCTTTAAGATTGCAGTCCCTTCTTCTAACAAAGTGTGCTATAAAACATACATAAAAAATATTAAAAAGTAATGATGGCAAAAAATAGTTAGAAAGTTTTTTACAGGATGTTTTTGCTGCTGCTGCTGTATTTTCCCTGTAACCATTGTTAATAACAATTATGTACCTTTAAATAACAGAGAACTATATATTAATGAGATTGCATTAAATAATTAATTGTATAATTGACTATTAGAGTGACAAAAGTATAAATTGAATGCACATTGAGCATAACACTGTCTTGATAAAGCCTGGGAGAGCCCGGGCGAAAGCGCTTGACTGGATTTTGTGGTTTTTAAATCATTTTCGTGCACATTTTATTTGTGAAGTTTACAATTAAAGCAGAGTTTTCCACAAACTATCCGGTTCCTGGTGATATCTCTGGTCGTGTGCTTGTTGACAATGAACATAGTACAGTTTTGTACCTACCATAAATGTAGATGTTCGAGTGTATACACTGCTGCAGTCCAGGTTACCCTCCCTCCTTCCCCTCTTACTTGCTGGTACATACTTAAGTCTTCTACCCTTTACTACCTATGGGGAGTATTTTCTGGTAACTGAAATTTTTAGATTGCTGTTCATATGTATGTTTTATTAGCAATTTGCATTGCCTACCTTTTTGGGGGCACCTGACATCTGGGGCAAGAAAAACTGAAGAAAATGGTGTCGGCTGCATCTTATATACCCCTGTCGCACTGACGTCAGGGAAGAAGCGACAGCAACTGACGCCAGACCAAGACTTTGGAACTCAGGCCGACTGAGGGACTGCCTGACGGCAGGATAACCCAAGTGTAATGACTGCAGCAGTGTATACACTCGAACATCTACATTTATGGTAGGTACAAAACTGTACTTTCTTCACTCTGATCCCCCCTGTGGGGGAGTCCGTTAGAGATGCTCTATTCTATGCTTGGCCCTCTGGTCTACTTCATGGGTTCATAGATTAGTACTAAGCTAACTGCCCTTGCAAGCCATTTTAAGCCTAGCCAATTATCCCTTGTGAGACTCAAACCCTGCACCTTTTATTTGCACCCTCCCTTTATGCATATTCTCCGCTTCTCATTATTCCCAAGTTAATTCAGAAAGCCCGACGGCTGGGGAGTTCAGGTGTCCTCATTCCCCTTTTCTAGCCTTGCCAAGTCTGGTTCCCCACTCTGTGGTCTCATATAGTGTGTCCTCCCTGGACTCTGGATCTTGTTCCAAATCTGATTTTGCACCCATCTGGGGCTCCTCACCCAGATCTAGTCAGCATAAAACTGTTGGTGTAGCTGCTCCAATTTCATTGATAGCCCGTACTCTCCCGTGCTTTCTTCTCCCATTAAGAAGATCCTGATTGCAGCTCACAAGACTTCTACTAGGAAGATCTGCACTAGCAAATGGAAGCGGTTTTCTATCTGGAATTCTCAGCATGACCTGGATCCCTTCACACCTCCAGTACCTGCTATTTTGGCTTTTTTGGCAGATTCTTTTAAACGTGGAGTTAGTTTCTCTACCGTTAAAGTTCAATTGGTGACCATTTATAACTTCCATGTGGGCAAAAATTTGTCCTCCTTAGCTTCAGCTAAACTTTGTAAGGCCTATCTGAAAGGTATCTTTCTCCTTCGGTCTCCAGTTAAGGACCCCACGCCCTCTTATGATCTTACTTTTGTTCTGCAGGCTTTGGTTCCCCCCTTTCTAGCCAACTGCCTCGGTAGACTTTGCAGTTCTTGGCATGGAAACCTGTGTTTCTGGTGGCAGTTACGTTGGCCAAAAGGGTTTCTGAACTTCAGGCACCATCTATTAAGCCCTCTTACCTGGCTTTCCATAAAGACAGAGTATCCTTGCGGACTAATCCATCTTTCTTGCCGAAGGTGGCATCAGAATCTAATATCAGCTTATAAATTTGCCAGGTTTCTTTCCAAATTTCCAAAATAAAGGAGTGTACAAACTTCACCTACTAGACGTCCATGGGCAGCTGCATTTCTATTTGCATAGAACCAAAAACGTGTGTAAATCAAGTCAGCTGTTTGTCAAACCCTTTTTGGGGAAGCCTGTCTCTAAGGTTACCATTGCTCTGATTTCAGATTGCATTTCCTTGGCCTATCGAGCCTAAGTTCTGTCTCCAACAAGACATGTCCGGGCGGATTCTACCAGGTCAGTCTCCACTTCTGCAGAATTTTGGTCCAGAGTTTCTCTTGATGATATTTGTTCTGCAGTGACCTAGGTCTCCTCATCCACTTTTATTTCTCATTATAAGTTGGATCTTCTTTCCAGGAGCAGGGCATCATTTGGCTCAGCCATGCTTCGAAATATCTTTCCATGAGGACCTCCCAGGTTTTATTGGTAGCACGGGACTCTGTCCCTCAGGTTGAAGATCAGATGAAAGCAACAACTTTAGATAAAGAAGTTATGTACTCAGCATAACATTTCATCTGAATTGTCGCTTTTCATTTGTCTTCAACCGTCCCTCCCTCCTTCTCACTGTCATTTTTGGACTGCGTAGCGAACTGGACTGAAGTATTATGGACCTTCTTGTCTTAACCAGCTTTCTGTAGGTAGACTTGTACGGTTATACTAGATATGATAGGCTTGTTGGCCTCTTGGGTTGGTGCTGTTTTTCTGCAACAGACTCAATATGAGGGGAGGAGGGAGAGGAGGGCATTATGGGTAGTGGAGGAGCTTGGACTTTGGATCGGATGTTGGAGTATATGGCAGAGTTGGATAAGAGTCCCTCAGGTTGAAGACAAATGAAAAGCAACAACTCAGATGGAACATTATGGTGAGTACATAACTTTTTATCTGATGTTGTCAATCTTCATACAGTGTTCTTCTGTTCCCATGTTGCAGTATTCTGCATGCAGATTTACTCCTCTAGTCTTGCGTACATAAGGCCAGTGTCCAAAAGCTTTCAGTCCCTCCAAGGTTCATGAGATGTCTGACGTGGCTGAGAGTACGTGGGCCATAAAGGTGATGTCGGCACGTGCCAGCCCTCAGAACTTTTCAGCCGCCAGTCGTATGTCAGGTGTTTCTGCTACCACTAATGTCTGATTCGTTGTATAAGCTAAGTACCCCACTGGGAACCTTTTCATTCCTCCTATAATTTAGTATTGCTTGTTCATGTCATCCAGAAAGGGTAAATGTCAGTGCGGCCACCAGATTTCTCATAAGGATGCCCATGATAAGTGCCTTTTCTGTTTGGGATGGACACATGACCACAAGGCCTGCCCTGTTTGCCAGGCATTTGTGTCCAAGAGACTACGTAGTCCCTTGCATGCACTTAATCTTTAACTTGAAAACCAATGTCTGAAGCAGCATACCTTACGGATGGAGGGTTCTTCAGATGTCTCCACAGAACTGCCAGAAAAGAAGGCCAATACCTTACAGACTTCATCTACTGCTGAGCTTCTTCCCACCAATCCCCACCCTGTCTCCAACATCAGCCTGGTTCCAGGATCTGGACCTGGATCTGCCACTCTGGATATTGTGGGTACCTCTAAGGACGCTGCACTATCCTTAGGCGAGAGCATGTCTGCAGAGGCTATTCCAGCACCGGCTTCGAATGCTGGGGAGTTGGGGACCTGCATTTTCTGAGGAACCGTCAGAACACTCTGACCCCCTGCAATCTCCATTTTCTAGGTAGACGTCCCCCGGACCACTTAAGAGAGTGGAAAACATATTTCTCCCACAACAGAAATCATGCCCGATAGGCAGGCTTTCAGTCAAAGCCTTTTCAGTGCCTTTATGGCATTGAGGCCTACCATTGCTGTAACTGATCCTACGTTGCCTCTCCTGAGCCCTAGGCCTCAGCCTTCTGAGACAGCTACTAGAAAAAAGAAGTCCTTTCAGATTCCTCAGAGGAATCACTGTCTTACAACTCTCAACTATCTTCCCCCTTGGGATACGGATCTCCAGAGGAAGAGTCAGTGGACCCTGACACCCCAGTTGAAGACTTGAGTTTTGGTGAAACTGTTAGCAGGATGAAGGAACACTTTAAATGAGAATCCTTAGAAATGACTGAGGTACAAAAGAGGTATGACCTCATTCAAATGCAAACCCCCAGCACATCTGCAGTTCCTCCTGTCCTGCCTGCCTTTTTAGATGCCTTCTCCTTAGCATCTCTGAACCCTGACTCCCATCTGCCTGCCCCACACAGACCAGACAGGCTTTACAAGGTGCCTGACACTGTCAAGTATTTGATTGTGCCCACCTGCTGATCCTGCCACTATATCAGTCTCTAGAGACAAAACCTCCAAACTCCTACCACCATTCTCTCTGCTGATAAAAACAGTAACACTATGGAAAGGTTGGGCAAAAAGATATATACTTTGGCTACCTTTGCATTCAGAGCCACAAACTACCAGAGTCACATGGCCAAGTATGCCTTGTCCCTCTTAGAATCTGCCATTAAACACTTGGCAGATATTCCAGACTCCCTTGCGAAAGCATCACTGTTCTCTCTCCTGGCTCTTTCCTCCCAGGTCACCAGACACTTTATCACATGTAGTTACGATGCTGCTGAATCCTCAGCCAGATCAGCAGCATCAGCATCTGCCTACAACCTTTGCCAAATGATTTCAGGGCAAAGTTCATTGATGCTCCTTTGGACAATGCTGCACTCTTTGGTTCTAAAGTAGCAGACCTCTTCAAATCTCTGCAGCAAAAAGGCAAAGTAATGCAGGACCTTAAACATTTACTGGTTTCACCAATCCCGAAGTTTCACATAAACTATCCAGGAAAAACTCAGTTTATTAGGAAGCACTCCTGTCTTGCTCCTCCTTCAAGGTCTCGTAAGCCAACAAGGAATCAGCCGCCTCCAGCTAGAGCATCCACCTCCCTCTAGCCAGAGAACTCCCTTTCAGGACAGGGCAGGTAGCATCTGACTGCCTGCCACCCTTGTCTCCCCCCTCTCCTGTAGCACTGTCTGCTCCCCTCTTTCACTGTCTCCCTGTTTGGACCCATCTCAGTTTAGACTAGCGGGTCCTGTCTATACTTCAAAGTGGTTATTTTATGTCCTGGATATTCCCACCCATAGGGCGAGGCATACCACGTCCACCTACTCAGCAGCTGCACATATTGCAACCTGTAGTGCAGAGCCTGTTAGATCAAGGTACCATAGAGACAGTCCCCTTGACTACAAAAGGAAGAGAATTCTACTCAAAAGACTCTTCCTGGTCTCCAGGAAGGACAGACTCTGGAGACCTATTTTAGACCTTTCCTACCTCAATGTTTTTCTAAAGGTGCCTACCTTCAAAATGCTGACCCTGTCAGCCCTTTTCCCTCTCATAGTTCCAAAAGGATTCCTGGCTACATTAGATATAAAGGATGCTTATCTCCACATCACAATCAAACTCACCCACAGGAAATACTTGAGATTCTTGGTGGGTTCCTCTCACTTGCAGTTCCCTGCCTTGCCCTTTGGACTCTCCACCGCACCCAGAGTCTTCACCAAATGCTTGCCACCAGTGATGGCTTACTGTAGGACAAAGGGAATACAGATATTCCCTTACCCTGACCACATGCTGATCCAGGCTGCCAGCCAAGAAACTCTACTAGGGCATATCCACTTTGTGGTGTCCCTCCTTCCATCACTGGCATTTCAGATAAACCTTCAAAAATCTCATCTTCAACCAACCCAAGACATTGTATTCCTTGGGGGCAGGATCCGCTCAGATTTCATTGAGGCATTCCTACCCCCACCAAAAGTGAGTTAATTGGCAGAACATCTCCTCTTGGTACTTCACTCCACAGAGATGACTGCAAGGCAGTACCTCAAACTTGGGCTAATGGCAGCTACCATACCCATGCTTCCTTTAACAAGATTGCACATGAGAAAGCTACAATGGTACCTTCGGTCAGCCTGGAAGCAACACAACCATCCTCTGGAGCACATTGTGCCCCTATTACCTTGCCTAAAAAAGGAAATACTATGGTGGTTGGATCATATAAATCACAACCCAGGCCTTCCTTTTCAACCACCTCATCCCTCTCAGGTCATACACACACACGCCTCAGACCTGGGGTGGGGAGCCACCCTCTGCCACCAAAAGGTGCAGGGCCTGTGGCCAAATCACCAGAAATCAGAGCACATCATTGCCAAAGAGATGAGGGCAATCCTTCTAGCCCTCCAGGCATTTCTCCCTTTCCTACAACAGGGACCACTTCTGATATACACAGACACCACCACTGTACTGTGGTATATCAACAAACAGGGAGGGACCAAGTCCTACCTGCTGTGGAGACTAGCCCTTTTGGTTTGGGAATTGGCGACCCCACAGGTAATAGCCCTGCAGGCAACCTACATTCCCTCTCTTCACAACTCGCAGGCAGATTTGAGCAGAACTAGCACAAACACCCACGAATAGATGCTTCACAGTGATGTCTTCCTGGATCTGGTCCACAGGTGGGGGTATACCTCAAATAGACCTGTTTGCCTCCACCATCAACAGGCAACTTCCTGGCTTCTGTACCAGGACACCAGAACCACAGGCACTGGCAACAGATGCCTTTTCAGTTTCCTGGAAGGGGAAATATCTATATGCATTTCCCTCCTTCCCACTCATTCAGAAGCTCCTACTGAAAATACAGCAGGGACAACTCAAAAATCTTGTTGGTGACTCTCGACTGGCCCAGACAACATTGGATGTCCTTCAAGAATGCAACTGCAGTCCTGACATATGGGTTGTCCTGCCTCAGGCAGCCCTTCGGTCGGCCGGATTCCAAAGTCCGGGTCCGGCGTCGGCCGATGTCGCCTACTCCCCGACGTCAGAGCGGCTGGGGTATAAAGGCATCCGCCAACGCCATATTCTTCAGTCTTTCTTGCCGCGTGGTGCCCGAAGCAGAAGCAGTTCGCAAGTGCCGGTCGGTCAGCTCCTGTGTTTTCAGTTACCAAAGTCATCAAAGAGCTAAGTACCCCGTTGGGGAACATTTTTCTTGCCTCAGCCGATGTCGGAAAAAATTGAAAAGGTTAATAATTGTTTGTCTTGTGGTAAACAAATACCTCATAAGGACTTCCATTCTTACTGCCTTCCCTGCCTGGGCCCAGACCACGACGTCTCGGCCTGTGCTGCCTGTGCTTGCTTTAATAAGCGCACACTCGGGCGCCAGGCAGAATTTGCCGAAGACTTTGGCGAAAATTACGCTTATATCATGCCGTCGGAACAACCGACAGCACATATTTCCAAAAAACGTAAGGACCGGGACCGACATCCTCGGCCCGCGTCGTCCACCAATACCACGCCTAAGCCTTCCGTGAGTGCACCGGTCTCTTCGGAGGTGGTAATTCAACCGCTCCAGGCCGACGACACTGCTTTACCGCGTACTAAAGCGTACTTCGGTCCCGGAGGTTTCCCCGGTGCCGGTTGTTGATTTTCCTCCCGAAACCGAAACTCAAGATTTACCTGACACCATACCAGTGGATAAAGTTACTCCTGCACGTGGGGCAGCTAGGCCTCCGGTCTCCATGTCCATCAAGGCCTACACACGTGCTAAGGCTGCCAGCCAGGCTAAGGCCCATCCTCCTAAAACTTTTTCCCAGGGCCCCTCTTCTGATAAACAGATCATGACCCTAGATGCAGATCTAATCTCTCTAATCAGAGGTTCTCAGTCGCATCCAGACAGAGGTTCTCAGCCTCCTGCAGATAAAAGGCCTAGGACTGAGCAGACAGATACCCTGTCTTCAGATGAAGCCTCTAGGGATTCAGAGCACTCAGAGACCCAGGAAGAATCCTTCCAGGCCTACGAGGACTCTGATGCTGAGGAATCAATTCCTTCTGCCTCTCCTCCACAGCTATGACAGGGGCCGTTATACGTAGACATGCTTGGCTGAAAGAACAGCCACTGCCAGACCATGTTAAAGTAAAGCTCCTAGATGCACCTCTGAAAAAACAAAAGCTTTTTGGTGCTAACGCACAGGATGTGTTGAAGTCTATTGAGGAAAAAGCTAAATCAGTACAGACCGTCAAGGATTTCCTCCAGGTTCAGCCACCCAGATTCAGCAGGAATTGGCCTTCAAAGAATTGGTCCTTTCCAGACACTGACAAGTTTCAAAGGGGAAAAAACAGGCGTGCTCGAGGTAGAGGGCAATACCGAGGCTCCTACAGGGGCCGCCAATGGCAACCACCAAATCAGAGAAGTGGCGCAGGGAGTTCAGCTGCACCACAGGGACAATCACAATGACTTGACTTTCACTCCGCTGACCAAGGCTCAAAGAGAAGCACCTCTAGGCGGAAAATTATCCTTATTCTCAAAGAACTGGCACATTTTAACCAAGGACAAATGGATTCTGGACATAGTAGACAAAGGTTACAGGTTCCACTTCCATACCTTACCAACGAGACAAGGCATGCCAAACCTGCCACAAAATCAAAGGGCAGAGACACTCATACAAATTTCAAAGCTGTTACAAATAAAAGCAATAGAAAAGGTTCCTCCTCAGGAACAAGGCCAGGGATTCTATTCAAGACTGTTCCTTGTTCCAAGAAAAGAAAAGCAATGGAGACCTATACTGGACTTGTCCGCTCTAAACACTTTTCTCATTGTGCAAAAATTCAAAATGCTGACTTTACAGCAACTCCTTCCCATGCTGGGCAAGGGGTCTTGGCTGGTTACTCTGGACCTCAAGGAGGCATACCTGCATGTCCCAATCAGACACAGTTGCAGAAGATACCTCAGATTTCTTGCAGGGTCAGAGCATTATCAATTCTCAGCATTGCCGTTTGGCTTATCTACTGCGCCCAGAGTATTCACGAAATGCCTGGCATCAGTAGTTGCACATTGCAGGCTCCAGGGGATTCAAATATACCCTTACCTGGACGACTGCCTTATACAAGCAGACAGCAAACAAACCTTGATAAAAAACTTGGACTATGTCATTCAGTTACTACAGGCTTTGGGATACACAGTCAACATTCAAAAATCAAGACTACTGCCATCCCAACAGATTATTTTTCTAGGAGCCAAATTGGACACACAATCACAAATGGCTTTCCTCACAGAGGAGAAACAAGAACATTTACCAGATTACTTCAAAAGCCTAGCAAAGCTCACCCAGCTGACCGCAAGGAAAATCCTGCAGGCCCTGGGGTTCATGGCATCTTGCATTCTTCTGGTACCTCTGGCAAGACTACACATGAGAAAGCTACAATGGTACCTAAAATGCTTATGGTCTCAACACAGCCACAATTTAGAAGACGTAATACCAGTCATTCCATGCCTGCAAAGGGAATTTTTGTGGTGGGCTCAAGCAAGTCATTTAAACAAAGGCATGTCTTTCAACAAACCTCTAGCAAGTCAAACCATTACAACAGACGCCTCAGATCATGGATGGGGGGCGCACATGGAGGGCAGATGCATTCAAGGGCAATGGACTCCCAGGGAAATGCATCTGCACATAAATCAAAAAGAGATGTTGGCAGCGATGCATGCAATCGAGGCTTTCGGGAAATCCCTTCAACAAGGTCATCTGCTAATAAGGACAGACAACACTACTGTCATGTGGTGTATAAACAAGCAGGGAGGCACTCACTCTTACCCCCTCTGCAGACTAACAATGACTCTTTGGGAAAAGTCCCTGAAACTGAACATCCACTTGCAATCCCAGTTTGTTCCAGGCAAGGACAATGTTCTGGTGGACAGGCTGAGCAGAAATTTCTTGGATCCACACGAATGGATGCTGCATCCACACATTTTCTCACAAATAACAAGTGCATGGGGAAGACCGGACATAGATCTCTTTGCTTCTCACCTCAATCATCACCTGGAGAAGTTCTGTTCAAGGACGCACCATCCTCTAGCCTGGAGAACGGATGCTCTCTCCTTCATCTGGAATTCCCTGACAATTTATGCATTCCCTCCTCTACCATTACTGACCAACGTGTTACTGAAGATCAAAGCAGAACAACCAAAAGGAATTTTGATAGCTCCAGACTGGCCAAGGCAGCACTGGTATCCATTGCTACTGAGCATAACTCGCACCAAACCGTGGCCCTTGCCTCAATGGCCTCTGCTTCTAACTCGGCACAATTACAGGACTGTTCATCAAAACCTGCAAACATTGCAGCTGACAGCTTGGAGGGTTCCATGACTTTCACCCATATCTCTCTTTCCGAAAAAGTACAAGAAATCTTGCTGGAAGCACGCAGACCTTCCACCAGAAAAACCTATTCAGCCAAGTGGAAGAGATTCATCATCTGGAATGCCAACAAGGGTCAGGATGCATCAGTAATGAGCATACCACAGATATTAGAATACTTGGCAGAAATGTTTCATAGTGGCCTTCTCATATTCTTCCATAAAAATTCACGCTTCAGCAATCTCAGCAAAATACAACTGTGACCCACCTGTGTTTTCGCATCCCTTGCTAAGACAGTTTCTAAGAGGGATAAAGAATATCAAACCTCCCAGAAAACCACCAGTACCTGCATGGGACCTCAATTCCGTCTTGGAAAAATTAACTCTTCCTCCTTTTGAACCAGCAGCATCTTCAGAAATGCAATTTCTCTCCTGGAAAACGGTTTTCCTGTTGGCAGTTACCTCAGCAAGAAGAGTCTCGGAGATACAGGCCCTCATGGCAGTACCTCCCTTTCTCATTTTTCATCAGGACAGAGTTTCTCTAAGAACCAATCCTTCATTCATGCCAAAAGTGATATCCAGGGTGTCTCTAAATCAAGCAATTCACCTGCCTACTTTCTTTCCCAATCCTCAAAATAAGGGGAAAATCTGCTGCACACTTTGGACATACACAGACAATTACGCTACTACTTGGACCGAACAAAGACCACCAGAAAATCTGACCAACTATTTGTAGCCTATGCTGCTGGAGTGCAAGGAAAGGCAATCTCCAAACAAACAATTTCAAAATGGATTGGACACTGCATCAGATTCTGTTACTCTTTCCATGGAAAAGGTGTGCCAGCCAATATTAGGCCACACTCCACCAGAGCTATAGCCACATCCACAGCCTTTCTAAGAGGAATGGCTACAAAGGAGGCTGCTACATGGAGCTCCGTGCATACATTTACCAAACACTACAACCTGCCTTTATACTCCAGATCCCGAGCAGGCTTTGCTTCGGCAGTCCTGCAGGGCATTTTAGCTACACCATCCCTTTCTTAGATCCTACCACCCCCAGCTTGGCTATGGTATTCAACCCATATGTCAGGACTGCAGTTGCATTCTTGAAGGACATAGTACAGTTTTGTACCTACCATAAATGTAGATGTCCGATAGATATGCAACTGCAGTCAGGTTTTCCCTCCCTCCTACCCCTCTGCAATTTTCCTTTTGGGTCCATTCCCCCTTTCCTCTATTAGCTGGGGATATCTGTTATGGTGTATCTGTTTATTACTGTTGTGCATGTCTGGAATTTTTTATCCATTCACCAAATTTAGCCTTCTTTGGAAGGGCACCTGGCATCTGGGGCAAGAAACACTGAAGAAGATGGCGTCGGCAGATGCCTTTATACCCCAGCCGCTCTGACGTCGGGGAGTAGGTGACATCGGCCGACGCCGGACCCAGACTTTGTAATCCGGCCGACCGAAGGGCTGCCTGAGGCAGGACAACCCATATGTCAGGACTGCAGTTGCATATCTATCGGACATCTACATTTATGGTAGGTACAAAACTGTACTTTCCCCTTACTCCTACATTTGTCCAGGGGCAATCACCACAAGTTACCCCCCAGAGTGGACCTTCTCACACAGCACAAGGGATCACTAATTCATCCACAGTGACAAAGTACGTGCTCAATGTCCTACAGGAGGCCAGGAAATCAAGTACAAGAAAATTATATATTTCTAAGTGGAAAACATTTCACTGTTTGGTGTCATAAGATAGCTGGGCCTGCTTCTAAGCGAGCCCCCTCTAGTGCTGTCCTGTTTGTGTGAGCTATTGCATACTGGGTTGGCTTATTTATCCATCAAAGCCCATCTGTCTGCTATTTCTTCATGCCTGCCTCTGGATCCCCCATTAGCATCCAGACTTCTTCCACACTCTTCTTTAAAGAGGTACTTCACCTCAGAACCCCCCAGGTAACCCTCTCCTTCGCCTGGGGACCTTAACTACATGCTCGAAAAGCTTACGCTCCCACCCTTTGAGCCAGCAGATAAAGCCTCCCTAAAGCATTGTACTTGGAAAACTATTCTATTAGTGGACCTAACCTCCGCCAGGAAAGTGTCTGAACTCCAAGCCTTTAAGGCTATCCCTCCCTTCCTCTTTTTCCACAAGGACTGGGTTACCTTCAGGACAAACCCACCCTTCATGCCCAAGTTAGTCCATGACTTGTCCCTCAGTCAGGCCATGCACTTGCCTGTCTTTTTCCCAAACCCACAAGGACAGTGAGAGAGTACTGCATTCCCTGGATGTGCACAGAGAAATCAGATTTTACATGTACAACACCAAGTCTATCAAATGGGCTGACCAACATTTCATATCCTTCCATCCCAGAGCCCTGGGGAAGGCAGTGTCCAAGCAGACTCTCTCTACTGGATCTGCAAGGCCATCACCTTTTGCTCTCAATTCCATGATAAGTCTCTGCAGGGTACAGTTAAAGCTCATTCCACAAGAGCCATGCCCTCTTCAAGTTCCTTCTTCAAGGGCCTAGATACCTCTACTATCCTGGAGGCTTCTACTTGGTCTTCTGTCCACACCTTCACCAAACACTACAAACTTGACTGCATCTCTAGATTCAGGGCAGGGTTCGCCAGGGCTGTCCTTCATGAATTCTTGGAGTCTGCCTCTAGACCACCCCCCCAATTTCGGTGAGCTTTGGCACTCGCCCATATGCAGAATACTGCAACATGGAAAAGTTGTGTAAAATCTTACCAAAACCATAGATGTCCTTCTCTTCCATGTTGCAGTATTCCTTCCCACCCTCCTTACCCTCATGTCAACTAATGACTTCCCTATCTGGATGGCAATGATATGGCATTACCCTTAGTAGGACTGGCTCCGAATGGGACCATCAGTTCTAAGTGCTGGTGCGTGCCGTCACCTTTATGGCTCACGCACTCTCAGCCATGTCAGATGTCTCACGCACCTTGGAGGGACTGAAAGCTTTTGGATACTGGCCATACATGCACGAGACTAGAGGAGGAAACCCATATGCAGAGTACTGCAACATGGCAGAGGACAGCTATGGTTATGGTAAGATTTTACAAAACTTTTTTTTCTTGACTGTTAGGTCTCCGTTCTGACCCTCGGAACCGACTTAAACATTATGTCAAGCTCGCACCAGCCAGAAACTCTCAAGCCAAGGCTACCCATAATGCCATTCTCTTCCCTTCCCCTCAGACCTCATTTGCTGTGTAGAATTACAGATGCATCAGCCATGCTGTCAGCTAAGTGCTAACTTTTCTTATATTCTCTACTTTAGTTCTTAACTTATTTCCTTTATATTCGTTGTTACTACTGTGTTTTTGAGTGCAAGTGCATTATCTTCCCTTCTTACATTATCGTGTAAAAAGTTTGACTTACCATTGTTTGTATAAGCCCCTCCCTTCCCTTTTACCTCTGGTAAATTTTTAAATACCATTGCTGGTACTCCCTTTTCTTCCTTCTTCCTCCCCTTACTCTTTTGTGGATATTTTTCTCTAACTACCATTGTTGGTACTCTCTTTAAAAAAAGAAAAAAAAATTCTTTCTCTTTTTTTTTCTGTTACTTCTTGTGTGTGTGTGTGTGTGTGTGTGTGTGTGTGTGTGTGTGTGTGTGTGTGTGTGTGTGTGTGTGTGTGTGTGTGTGTGTGTGTGCACCTTCTTGTGTAATTTTTGAAAGATGGCAGAGAGACAGAAGGGAACCCCTGGGTTCAGGCAGTGTGAGTAATGTGGCAGAAAGATACCCAACTTGGATGGGCATTTTTCTTTTGTTTATTGTTTGGGGGTGCCACACTTAGAAGTTCAACCGCCATGTGAACTCTGCAAGAGTTTCAGGGCTTGAACCCTTGCGGAAATGCACAACAAAGTCATCCTCAAGGGGCTGTTAAAATGCCCTTTTGGCAAGGCTTTGTCTGAGGCAGAGAGATCCAAGTCTCACAAAAAAGAGTCAAAGAAAAGGAGTCACTCTGTTCTGGCATCTCCTAAAGCTCCTGAGTCTAAATCTTCTAAGGGCCAGGCCCTGACTCATCCCTTGGAACAGAGCCCTAAGATACCAAAATCGACACCCACTACCATTCCGGTACCTAAGCCTGTAACGTTCCCCACTGCGCCAACAACTGTTGAACCTACAAAAGTCTGTACGGCACCGACCTTTTCATCAGTACCAGTGACCCTGTCGGCACCAACAATAGTTTCCCCCATACCGGTTACTTTCTCCCCAGCAAACAAATTATCGGTCAGCCAACCATGGAGCCGAAAGTCGAGAGTATACCCAGGACTAGGTACTCCCCATCTATAGACCCCCTTCTTGTGTCAGCAATTAAGCCCATTCATTGAAAGACCAGAATCACCCTCTGGGATGTCTGTCCATTCCACCAGGAATCTTTCAGAGCTTGATGTAGTCAGATTAGTGGATTAGCTGTTGGCGGCCAGAGGTCTTCTTGCCCCCCTCTAGGACCTCTCTCCTATCCAGAGCCGAGGTTTACTCTCCAAGAAATCTGTTTTCTTGCAGGCTTTTCATACCTGCCCTTCTACTTCTTGGGTGACCCCACCAGCCAGTGAACTAGTCAAACTCATCATGCAGTGTGAGTGGAAGGCCCTTGATACTATAGATCCAATTCCCCGGAGACCGAACAAAATTATTTATGCACCCGAGGATCAGCCTCACTGGTCAAAAGGTCTAGTAGTAGAAGCCATGGTGGTGGTGGCTGCCACAAAGAAGGAATTCGCCGAGGCGAGTCCAACTGTTCATCCTCCTGAGAGTCCAGAATGATGGACAGATTCGGGAAGCGGTCTTTGCTTCGACCTTTGCCTTACAGTCCTTGAATTTTTTGGCACATTTTATGCTACTCCAAAGGGCTCTGATAACCAAGCTTTCAGAAACCTTAGCAAGAGCAGTGTCTGATGAGGTCCATGTTAAGGTTGCCTCTCAGCTTGCCACCCTAAAGTCCATCTCCAACTCGACCATTTGGCTTATTCCACATACAGCCAAAGGGACTTCCAGGGCAGCGGGTACAGGCGTTGCTACTGGGCGTCATGCCTGGATGCGCTTGTATGACTTTGTGAACCTCTTCAAGTCTTCCTTTATCAACAGTTCTGTTGCTGTTTCATCCCTTTTTGGCCCAAAAGTCAGAGGCACATTAGCTAAGTTTAAGAAAGACAGAAAGACCCTTTCTGCTGTGGGCATGTGTTTTTCCACTCATCAGCAACCTTATTCCGGGAATCAGAGGAGTAGAAAGATGTGGTTCAGAAAGTCCCAAGGGGCTTTTCGGTACACACTTGGCAAATATTCCTCCTGAGGCAGAGGGGGATCTCTTCTGGAAAATGCCTTTCCCATGGCAGAGGGGGCCCGCGTAACCAGGGCTCCAGGGATTCTTTCTCTGGGCAACCCTACCAGTGCTGCTGAGCAGGGGTCCGATTGCTTACCTCTGGAGGCAGTTGGGGGAAGTTTTTCTCTGCACCATGCAGCCTGGCACACACTAACATCAGATTCTTGGGTGCAGACAATTATCAGAGGTTACCATATCCCCTTCAGTCTTTATCCCAGACCACAAAGACAAATCCCCGATGTTCAACCCGGTCAGAGGGATATAGCAGCACTCGAAATCCAAAATCTGCTTCAAAAATTCATCCAGACAGTCCCACCAGACCAAATAAGATCTGGAGTTTATTCAAGATTTTTTTTAGTGCCAAAAAAGACACTGGAATGGAGGCCAATCTTAGACCTATGTGTTGAACAAGTTTGTTCAGCAAACAAAATTCTTGATGGTCACTGTTTAAGTTTATCCTTCCTTTTCTGGAGAAAGATGATTAGATGTGCTGTATAGATCTTCAGGATGCGTATTACCACATAAAAATGGAAAAATGCTCCAGAAGATACCTCCGCTTCTGGCTAGGAGCCAGTCATTACCAATTTCGAGCACTGTCCTTTGGTCTCATCACAGCCCCGGGGTGTTCACCAAATGCATGGCAGTGGTAGCAGCTGACTTAAGGCTACAAGGATTCCAAGTCTTTCTATATTTAGATGCCTGACTCCTCACCAGGCATCTGCTGCTTTCTATCTTGGACTCCGTTCTAAGGCTTGCAGAGATCTTAGGCATCTCGAGCAACAGAGAAAAGTCAGTTATCTCCCACACAGGGCATAGAATTCATCAGAGCAAGACTAAACACAATGTCCTGCATGGCTGCTCTTCCTCTTCAAAGACTGGAGAAGTTGAGGATACAACTAAAAATAATACTCTCTGAAGACAAAGTTCCAGCTCTCCAGATCTTACAGCTCCTTGGGTCCATGGCAGCGGCAATCACCTTAGTTCCTCTGGCGAGATACCACATGAGGCTACTTCAGTGGCTTCTGGCATCACAGTGGTCAGTGTTAACTCATCCAATGTCCTACCCAGTCCGAATAACCAACCGGTGCAAGCAGGGCTTACATTGGTGGATGAGGGCAGAAGACAATTTTTGGAGCCCCCTCTCAGCCTAAGGCCATAGTGACCAGCGCATCCTTGATAAGGGGGGGGGGGCATTTTCAGGGAAAGACGATCCAAGGCACTTGGTCCCCATAGAGGCCTGTTTGCATATCAACATCCTAGAACTGAGGGCAGTGCTCTTAGCATTGCATGCATTCAAATCTGCCCTCCCTTCAGGGACAGTTGCTATTCAGTCGAACAACATGTCAGTAGTCTGGTACATCAACAAACAAGGGGGGGAACCAGATCCTATCCCCTTTGTTGCGAAGCCCTAAGAGTTTGGCAATAAGCAATCATCTTCAGCCACTTTCTGATAGCAACGCACATTCTGGGGAATGCCATCGTGATTGCAGAACAAATGAGCAGGTGCATTCTCCTGCCTCATGAATGGTCTGTCAGTCCAAATGTTGCAGCAAAGATTTTTCGTTGATGGGGTCATCCTTGCTATGATCTGTTTGTCTCTCACACAAACCACAAGTGCAACAGTTACTTTGCCCTGGTCTCCCCTCGGGGGTGGGGGTCCCCCGAGTGATGCTGTTCTCTACGATTGGTCCCTGGGACTTCTTTATGCCTTTCCACCAATTCCCCTAATTTCTAAAGAAAGCCCAAGTTTGAGAAGAAAACTGATTCTCATTGCACCTTATTGGCCCCATCAAGTCTGGTTTCCCTTTCTCTGTCCTCACTTAATTTACCGTCCGTGGATTCTGGATCCAGTCCCAGATCTGTTGTCTCATCCTCAGGGCCTGGGTCCATCCCATTCTACAAAATCTCAAGCTGACAGCTTGCTTTCTCCACTTCCAGTAATTACCAGGCAAAATAACTTAACTTCCCCAGTACAAAACATGCTTTTGGATTTGCATATACCATCCACCAGAAAACCTTATAGCAAATGGAAGAGATTTGCACATTGGTCTGATGAAAAGGGTATTGATCTTTTTTCAGCCTCCATCGACAAGGTCTTAGAATATTTATCCACCTTATTTCAGTTAGGGGCCTCTACTTCTACTGTTAGAGTTCATTTGGCTGTCATTTCAAATTTCTATAATGGTTTCAGTGACCTTTCTGTGATGTCCCACCGTCTCTGCACAACCTTGCTGAAGGGCACTTTACATTTGAAACTGCTTTTCAAAGAGCCCATTGCACCTTGGAATTTAACATAGGTTGATGTACCAAATTTTGTAAGACCATTCGAGCCAACAGCCACTTGTGATATCAAATTGTTATTTTGGAAAACTCTGTTTCTGGTAGCTATCACATCAGCCAGGAAACTCTCAGAATTGCAGGCTCTGTGTGTAAAATACCCTTATATCATTTTTCACAAAGAGAGAGTATCACTCAGGACTAATCCTTCCTTTTTGTGTAAAGTGGTGTCAGATTTTAATATGTCAATCCATTGCTCTACCAGTTTTCTTCCCAAATTTCTCGAACAAGGGAAAATATTGATGTAATGGGATCCTATCTCGCCTACATTCATAACTGATGGGTTCGGAGCCGATCCATCGGCTCTGACTCTGCCACTATATACTAGAACGAAGTCTCTAATTGGCTGGGCTACCCCTTATCCCAGAATGCACCACGCCTGCTTCCCCAGATCTCGTTTGCCGCTTTTCAAGCTGGACGTGGTCTCAACTTGGCTGGAGCTAAGTGGTTTTTCTAACTTGGCTGGAGCTAAGTGGTTTTTCTTTACTTTTTGGTCTTTTGACCTAGGGTTTTCTTCACAAATTTAACAAACAGCTGTTTTAACAGCTTTACGTGTGTGTGTAACCTGTTTTTGGTGTGATTGGTATTTTTTCTACATACCGGGCAAGGCCCTTTTAAGTTAGAAGGCCTTTGCCCTTA
>NC_056737.1:310819147-310851647 GCF_019279795.1 Protopterus annectens
AACCTAACGAGTAATGGTGATGGGGAAAGTGGAAGGGATTGAAGAAGTTAAAGGATTTAGAGAAGTAACTGATAAGATATCATTTTAATGTAAAAGAAAAGAAATGTAGGTACAGCACAGGAACTCTTTCAGGAGCAACAGTGATTTTCAGAATTAACAGATGGCGGGGAAAGATGAAACAGAGTTTGAAAGGAAGAGGGAATTCTGCTCTTCTTAAATCCCATGAATTTAAGCTGGTGTTGGTCCTTTTTAAGGAGGAGGCCCAAGGGAAGGTACCGTTGCTCCTCAGGATGAATGGGGACAAATATCGGAGTGTTATATTTAGGATCACAGCAGGGACTGTTAGGCAGAACAGTGTTGCAGATAAAGAGTTAGACCACAGATGGGCAAGGTCAAAGCTTCTAGTCTGCTGAATACATAATATGGAACTGTTTGCATATTCTAATAGTACAGGAGAGCGTATGCTGGCCAGGTATTCAGTAAGGCAAACATTGGGCCTTTGGGTAATTTGGAACTGAAGGTAGATAGGGAACATAGCTGTGAAGCGATTTGTTGAGCTCCAAACGTATGTGGACCTGGAAAGCATGAACCATGGAGAGTCTGATAATTATGGAATGCAGTTGTTAGCTGGCAGCATTCAAGACTGAGGTATACAGTGTAAGTAACCCTGTCATTGGGCTACATAACGTAGGGGTAGGAAGTCAGAATCTGAAACAATGAATGGTAGACATATATGCAGAGTCCTAGCCAGAGCATGTGTGAACCCACTAAGGAGAATGCACAAGTCATATTTAAGGTACTAGGAACAGTGAAGCAAAATGGTAAGCACACCTGCCTTTCCTGAGACTGCATTCCTTGCAGTTAGACTTCTAGCATAATGCTTGAATGGGCATTGGTAGTTCAGTGTTAAAATTCTCACCTGCCACGCCAAGGCAGCATAATGTCTTGGCTGGGGGATGGCATAATATTTAAGGTATTTACCTCACAGATACAAGATACAGGGTTTGAGTATCACCTTGGCAAGCAGAGCTAGCCTTAAAAGGCCCTCTGTGGTTGTTAGCCTAGTAATTATCTTTGAACCTATTAATTCAAACTGGGAATATCTTATGGAAAATAAGAAAGTTTTAATTTAAATGACCTTTGTAAGGCTTGTGGGAATGAAGAAAAAGACCTAAAAAAAATGTGGCACTCCCACCAGAGAGGTAGGCATGGGTCATGGAGAGGGGATGGCTGGAAGAACTGATAGGAAGAGACCTGTGACTGAAGCCTCAGTTATTGGGGAGTGGGTCAGTGAAAAAAGACTGAGATTTAAACAATGGAGAGGAAAAATAGATCACTCAAGTGGGCAACGCATTTATGACATATTTTGTTGTGTTCTGGAGAGGACCAAAGGAAATTACCAGGGAGTGGTTGAAAAAATACTTAACGGTAATAAGAAAGGCACAGCTCCCCTTCTGCGGGATCTAGTAAAAAGAAATAGAGTAGAGGAAAGGAGATAATGTTAAATGTTACACAGTAGGACCAGACCAATTTTGTGTTCTGGGAAACACTGGGTACATACTTATTTTCTAAGTGAGGTAGAGATTCTGTGTTGCTAATGATAAAGTCATGGATGTGACAGTTGCCTGTTAGGTTTTTGCTAAAAATTATTGACGACTATAGTAATCATTACATAAAATGCAGTATATTATTATAAAAATGTTAGTTTTTCCACACATATTGCAAGGGGTGGCCACCTCTGTATGTCCTAGGTGGAAGAAGTTATTGGAAAGGTGTGGGGAGTATATTAAAGATTTGTCTGAAGTATAAAAGGAAATAATAGAATATGTGATGATAAAGAAAGGGAAAGATGAAAATGCTTGATTTTTTGGAGCTGTGGCTGCTGCAAATATGGGCTAAATGACAAAGGAGAGTGACATTCACTCATTGGGCAGCATGAGAATGAGATGGTGTGTACAAAGTTACAAGAGGAATACATGAAAAGACAGATTTTAAAAGGCAGGTCATGATGATGAAGTTACAAGATTTACCAAGAACATGTAAACATTGGTGGTAGATGATTACCACTGTTGGAGTGACACCCCAATCCCATCATACAAAAATGGAAAAAAGGGGTTGGATGGATGGTGATAAAGGATACATTGAAGGTGTGGGTTTGAGTAGAGAAATGAAGCAGAAATCTATCAGGAAAATGTCAGGTATATGGGAGACAGTGAAAGGGAGACAAACATTGAGAAGAAGTAGAGAGATGGATTACAGATAAGAAAAAGAGAGTGGCTTAGATTTAGACAGGCCAAAGCAGTTGTAGAGAATTTTATAGGAGGGACTGATGAGAACAAAGATAAAAGGGAAGAGATGGTCAGATGGACACATTTCATGGGTAGCCAGGAAGAAAGGAGAATTGGGGTGATATACATATTTAAATAAGAAATCAGAGGAGGAATTGGGGATTACATTAGTGAGTTGATAGTAAAGTGAAAGGTGCCACTGAGGGAGACTGAGTGGAGAAGAGAGATATGGAGGATGAGCTAGGACTTGGACAGGTGCATGACTTGCAAATAAAACTGATCTGTAAGTGGTAAACAGACCTAGAAGGTTGAAGAAGGATCATCTCCAGCAGTTAGACAAATGTTGGAATTGTGGGGAGGAAAATGCAAATGGCACATGTAGTAGGAGTGTAGAAGTGTCACGAGTTTATGAATGACAGCTATTACCACCTGAGAGGAGGTACAGCTTGTAGAAATAGTATTGTATTGGGAGTAGTTATTTTGGAGAGGATGGTGTAGGTGATAGTGCAGTATGAAGTAGGTAAAAGGATAAATGGTGGGGTAAGTAAGGAGGAGAATACTAAAGCTTGAAAAGGAGATAGACTTAGGCCTTAGAATTTGTGAGGCAAATTATTAAATGGGGTCAGGGATGGAAGTGAAAATTGCAAAGGCATGATAATTCGGGAGAAAGGGTACAGAGATATAGACAACAAGATGTGAATGCCAGTTTATATTTACGGGGACAGGCCTGTAGACTAGTGGTAAGAAATGGACGGTGATGCAGGCATAAGGACCGGTACAGAAATATACAGAGGGGGGATAGTATATAGAGTGAGTAGAAGGAAAGTATGTAATGGTGGCATTCCATAAAGTGAGTCTGGAAGTGCTGACAGTGACAGTGTGAGATGTCTTTGTGAGAGTATATATTAGTATATATACGTAGTTCTGGAACTATAATTATCATACTATAGTTCATGATGTTGACCCCATTATGCAAATTCCTAGCCAAAATTCTATAATAACATTTTGGTAATGAATTTGTTTATGATAGGTACAGAAGTTACAGTAAGAGATAAGTAGTCAGCTCAATAGTGCAGTGTGTGAAATGCCTGGGTTCTTTTAACAGTCTGGGCACAGGAGGTGCTGATATGAGGGAGGAGAGGAATTGCTTATTTCTCTTTAGTGTAGAAAAAAGAGGGAATGCTTGGGGCAGTAGACAGTAGATAGCAGAGGGTGACAGTAGAGTTGCACATTTGGTAAAAAAGTTGGAATCAGATGTGCATGCTTCAATGCAAAAGTGGGGCATTCTGCCTACAATAATACATTGGACTCATACTGTGAGTTATATATGCCAGCACTCAAGGGGTTAGTGTGTAACCTCTTTTAGCTATCATAAAGCCAACAGTGTAATGGCTCCTGCACATCTGCTCCTTTTCTTGGTTATGGGGCATTGTAAGTCTACGTGACATGAGATATAGGTTTACCTTTGAAAGGTTGGAAATCAACCTACCGAATGGCCCTTTGTGCAAACCGGAATTACAAAAATCGTCAGTCCAATCTACACTGAAGTTTGAAAATCAGCATATCGAAAACCAGATTAGCTGATTTTCAAACTTTGATTCAAAGACAAAGCGTAATGCAGGGTGGCTGCGCCCCCTGCACCCCCCATGTGGGAGCTGCACCCCCCCACCCCCTTACTTTATTATTCTAACTCTGAGGTCGCACTACAGTGGGGAAAGGGTCCACTTCCCAATCCCCACTATAGTGCACCTCACACCAAAAATGCCGAATCTGCAATGAGCGAACGTTACTGTGCATTCGCTCATTGCACATTCGATGCATTTTGTTTTCGGCCTTCCGAAAACATGAAAAAGCCCTTTCGGACTTTTGTATTTCAGACATGTGCATTACGCACATGTAAAGGTAAACAGAGATATATTTCCTTTTCCCTGGATCATTTTGGAGAGGTTCTCTTGATCCAACACAGCTAACAGGTAAACTATATTTTCCCATTTTTATCTAATACCTGTTTTGGGGACATTATTTTGTCTAAGACAGTTTGGGTGTGCTCTGTATAAATATTATAATTTAATGATTTACTGAATTTGTATGTGTTTTCATTATTTTATAATCTAAAATACAGAAAATTCATAAGTTTGTCCTGTCTGACAGTGATTAGTTGTTACTAACTGCTGTTTTAAAACACAATAATTTTGAATATAAAGTGGAGTGTGGTAATTAGACATTAATTAAGTGGACCATTACCCCTGGAATTAAATTACACAAATAAAACAAGCTAAAAAGTTATAGAGTTTAACTAAAATTGGTGTTTTGGTTATAAGTTTTACAAAGGTTTAGAGGAAGATAGTTAAAACTTATAAGAATTATAAGTAGGGAAATGGAATTTTATATGAGGATGCAGTGAAGTCCTTATGTAAAAAAAGAAAACTAAAATACAGATAAATCGAGACCTATCTTTCCCATAAACATTGGATGTTCGTCATTCACACTGCTGTAATACCCTTTTGCTATATTAGTTGTATCCTGCTTAGGATATAACAAATGGTCAAATTCACAAAGACCTGGTGTCCTCTCACACCTTCACTCTGATTGGAGAGCCCAGAGGAGGGAAATCAGCAGTCAGAGTGAATAAATCTTCAGGACTTTCTTTATACATTGAGAGGAAACAGCTCAGAAGTTCTACAGGAGCAGCAACTGGCCTTGAAGTTTCATTTCTGGCAGATATGTCCCACTGCAGAGTCCTTCCATACAAAAATTGTTACTCTTTTAGAAAAGAATAATTATTTTACTTTGTGAATAAAAGCAGTATTTCTTTCCTTTTAAGAAACCTGGTATTTTTTAACAATATCAAAAGTTTCTTATCAGGGACTGCTATTTTTAGAAAAGGGTTTATTTTCTGATTTTAAGTGTGTGTGTGTGTGTGTGTGTGTGTGTGTGTGTGTGTGTGTGTGTGTGTGTGTGTGTGTGTGTGTGTGTGTGTGTGTGTGTGTGTGTGTGTGTCAGGCTGGCAACTCGACACCATGAAAACTCCACTGCCAATCAATCTGTGGACTGGTGAGCTGCTGTGGTGACCTCTAACGGGAGAAGCCAAAAGACATATGTAAACATTTACTTGTGAGAGTTGGGGGGGGGGGTTTGGAAAGCATTTTAAATGGTAGAAAACATTTTGAATGTACTCAATGCTTGTCTATACTACATGACTACTTACCTGTTATCTTTGGTGTCAGTATGCATTGTAGACAACTACTTTATTTCCAGCTGTGATTTTATTTTTTCTTAAATTTACAGAAAAAAAGACCATTGGTGTAAGCATGCATGTGTGTCTGTGCTACTTATGAATACTTCTGTGGCAACTTACCTTCCAACTGACTTGTTCCAGCACTGGTTACATGTTTTCAGTCCTCATCCTTAGCTGGAGCATGGATGCTTTCTCCTGTCCAGCTGGCTTTTCTCTTGCTGTACTTAAAAAGAAGAAATAACTCAATAGAGAGTCCTTTCCACCACCAAGGACTCAGTCAGTGTCCCAGCCATTGATAAGTAAAGCTGTAGTAACTAGCTGTTGTTTCTCAGACACTCACTTTCTTCTCTAGGTTCCTCTGATGTAATCCTTTCAGCCAACGTGGACCTGGGGATCAGCTACATCATGTTTAGTTGTTCCAGTGTCCATTATGAGCATGATAGAACCATCTTCTTTGGGTCAGAGAGACACTCTGAGGGATGCTTTTTCTGGTAACTGGGAAAAGAGACCTCTTGATGCGACTAAATTGCTATGTTCTAGTTGATCTTCAGTCAGGGTATTACCTGCAAAGAAAAAAAAAAAAACAGAAGTTTAGATATTGTTCAACTGAAGACATTGTGTCTGTTAGAAAATATTTTTTTTTTTTTTTTTACCTTAGCCAGGCAAATATTACAGGATTTTAATTCTGGTTCCCAAAAATCCTTTCCTGAGGGAAATTTAACCAAAGAAATCCCAGAGGAAAATCTGTGAGAAGATTCTGACATAGACAGAGCTGTTTCTCCTGGAGATTCACAAGTCTGTAACACTATTTAAGAGGAAACTTACTCCTTTCCATCTCTTTTGGAGGAATTTTCTTTCTCTCAGCTATTTCCAGGATGAATGAGTATTTTTGGGAAGAAGGCCAAGTTTCCCCTGAATTGAGGAGATAATGATATGCTACAAGTGGATATACCTCATTGTACACCAATCCCTCCCCCATTTTGCTAGCCTTGGAGGATATGTTTAATGCTGCCTGTAATAATCCTGACTCTTAACCTGCAGTCCTGAAAAAGGCAAATAGACTGTATAAAGTACCTCAGACTAACAAAAGCTTGTTTTATTATTTTAAATCAGATCCAGATGCAATAGCTACTTTTTTGTCAGCTTTCAACAGATTATTAGTTACTACCATTCCCTCCCCATTGGACAAAGAAGGTAAGGTGTTGGACAGATTTTGGTAAAAGAATTTTCTCTTCTTCCATATTAACTTATAGAATTCTCATCTACTAGGCTATGTGCAAGTCTGTTCTGTTTTGTGCAGACGGTTTCAGGGAGTACTTCTCATTTCATTCTTCAGAGGATAGCTTCTTTCTGAATTCTGTAACATTTCACCAAGTATCTACACATGCTTTGAAGAGTGTGCATGATTGCTCTGATAATGTGTCTAGGGGCACTGCTAATGAAGTAAAGTCTGAAATTTTGAATTCTGCACTAGATGAGGATGTTTTGTTTGACCCTTTGGCTACTCAGGTCCTCAAAAATGTAATGAAAAAGGGAAATTAATTTAAAAAGTGTCTGATTTTTCAAGCCCTCCGCTACAAATCTCTAAGATCGCTAAGATCCTCTTTTCCTTTAAAAAGGGGGGAAAAAGCAATCTCTCTTACATTCTCCTTTGAAGACAGATTGCACCAGACTCTTGGGTGCTAAGAGTGGTCCAGGAGGGGTATAGTTGGCACTGGATACAAATACCTCTTTTCAGGGGAGTTGATTCCCATCCTTTGAACCAAAAAGAGATTTTCCTCAGGTTCTTCTTCACTTACTCACCTTAGCAGTCAGAGAACCAGTGCCTTTATATCAGAGGGGCAAAGGCTTCTATTCCAGAATGTTTCTGGCACTAAAGAAAGAAAGAACTAACTTTCTTGGACACCAGTTCTCAGTCTGTATATGAAAGTACCAAAGTTCAGAACGTTGATCCTTTAAACACTGTTACCTCTCATTCCAGACTTGAGTGTCATGGTAACATTAGGTCTAAAAGATACTTATCACAAAATTCCCATAGCCACAGGTTTCAAGAAGTTACTCAGATTCTCTGAGTTGCATTATCAGTTCTCTACATGATACAGGTGTGTTTACAAAGTGTTTAGCTCCAGTCATAGCTCATTGCAAACTGAATGGCATTCATATAATTCATTATTTAGGATTACCTACTTATTTTTGCAGGTCAGTTTCCTGTTGTCAAGGGTCCTTAACATGTGTTTCATCTCTTAACAATCTAGGATTCTAGGTAAACATATAAAATCCCTCCTTGACTCCATCACACAGGATTGTTTTTGAGCTGCCTTATAGACACTTCTCAGCAAAAGACTTTTCTTAGACAGGATAATGTGGATTTTTATCTGTAAACTTTACAGAGCTTCTCCGATTGATCTCAGACTTCTGTAATAGAATATCTCAGGATTCTAGGGTCCATGGACTCTGTGATTCTTATGATTTCACTCATCAGGATACATATGAGAAAAAAAAAATAATGGTTTTTGTTAAAAAAAAAAAAAAGACATGGACCCAACAATTTCAAATTCCAATTTTGGGCTTTGTAAAAGAAAAAAAAAAAAAAAAAAGAACTGTACTTGTGGAAACAACAGACAGCTCTGACACTTCAGAATTTGCTTGGGGAGCGGTTTCTATGGAGGTAAAGGTGAAAGGCCTGTAGTAATCCTCAGACAGACCAAAGCACATAAATGTTAAAGATATGTTGGCTAAGGTCCATGCTTTAAAATCTTTTCACCATCTATGCTCCCCAGGGCCTCTTCAGGTGATTACAGACAACACCACAGTGATATAGTGCTTAAAAAGCAGTGGGAGGGGCACCAGGTCACACCCCTGTGCCATCTGGCTGTGATGGCTTGGAATGTAGCTCATTCCTCAACACCCCAAGAATCTTATATTCTGTCATAGGTTCATAGATGTTTACTAAGCTAATGACCACAAGGACCTTTTTAAGCCTAGCCATACATCCCAAATCTCTGACAATTTCCAGTACCATTGATGAGTGTAAGCAGGGGCTTGAGAGATAAAACATTTACAAGCAGGGCCCTGGGAGATGAACAGTTTACAGGCTGCCTGTGTCCATAAGATAGATAAGTGCCAAACCAGGGATGAATTTCCTGTTCCCCATCCAATTGTCCAAGTTACACTTGGGTTGGGGAGGAACTCTGCTTCACATGGATGGGAGCCTGTTCCAGAGAAGGGGTAGTCTATCACAAGCAAGGTTTAAGTATTTTGAATGGGTAATTCTGGTGCTGTTTGTCTTACAGATATGCAGGGGTTCCATCACGTGGGGCTGTGACAGTGCTTTGTATGCCAGGTATAGATCTCCCCTCAACAGCCTATAGGAGACAGAATACAGGGATAGGGCCTTCAGCCGGTCTGCAGAAGACATGTTACTTACATCCTGTATTGTTTTAGTGAGGAACCTCTGGGGATATTCCAATTGTTGGATTTGCCTGGTTAGGTACATACCAAAAGGGACATTGTACTCAATGATAGGTCTTATACATGCCAAATACAGTGGAACAATGACCTCCTTGGAGCTAGATGCCATACCTTTATTTTTAGGTTTCACAGCATAGAATGATGTCCTCACTACTATAGAAACATAATGGTCAAAGGCTAGATTACGGTCTATGTGTGTATCAACAAGTCCTTCTCTTCTGGGTCAACTCTTAGGGGTGTGTTGTCATTATGATTGTTACCAGAAGTGAATGACTTCCTAAAGGATACTATTATGCATTTCTTGGCATTTAGTTTTAGTCTGTGGCTTTGACATCAGTTATTTGTCTGTATCAGCACTTCCTGAGCATGTGTGTCAGTGAGGGAGTCTATGACAGCTCCTAATTTGCAATCAACTGAAAATGTAATCAGCCACAGGTAATTAACATTGGCCTTGACCTCAGCGAAGTAAATGCCAAAAATTAGCGTTCCCAGGACCAGTCCTTGAGGGACTCCACTTATGACTGGTCTCTTTGTAGAGGTGGATACCCCATTTCTAACTTCCTGGGTCCTGTCTGTGAGCTAGCTGGCTATCCATCGGTTGATATGAGGGTTTATACCTAACCTGTTGAGTTTGTCAACAATACCCAAGTGGTGTATTGTGTCAAATGCCTTGGCCAGGTCAAGGTAGGCAGGGTGAACTGTTTTGCCCTCAACCATTGCTCTGATGACCTTCTCAAAGAAGTCCATCAGGTTAAGTAGGGATGATCTAACCTTGATGAAACCAACCTGGGTTGGGTCCAGCGTCTGGAGGTTCCTATGTCATTACTGATCATTTTCATTATAATTCTTTCTATGGCTTTGCATATCAGACCAATTATACTTATGGGTCTATAGATAGACCACCTTTGTGCAGAGAGCAAAATATAGAGGCAGACAAGCTGAGCAGGAGCAGAACACATCACAAATGGATATTGAATAAGGGAATTGATCCAGTTGTGGGGAACATTTCAAATAGATCTTTTTGCCTCCTTTCAAAACATACAACTGAAGGAGTTCTACTCCAGGAGTCATTGCAGGCAAACCTGGAAACCAAATGTATTTTCATTCCCATGGTCAGGAATGCTTCTTTATATATCTCCACCCTTTTCACTGATATGCAGGGTAATTCTGAAGATTCTGTGGGAGTCTTCAAAAATCATTGTGGTATCTCCCTTTTGGGACAGGCAACACTGGTTTTCCCTTCTTATGATATTGGCAAAGGGCAATTACCACAAGCTTCCTCAGAGACTGGACCTACTCATACAAGACAGTGGAGAGTTTGATATGCCCTAATCTCGAACAACTTCAACTAGCTGCCTGGAAGTTTCAGTTTTGATGCCTTTTAGGTACCTCTTTTATGAGGAAGTGTAGCAGGTAATAAATGAGGCAAGAAAATCTGCTACTAGGAAATCTTATACTGGCAAATGGAAATAATTTTCTCATTGGTTGCCTAGCCAATAATCAAGGCCTCGTCAGGGATTATGTACCACTGGCTCTGAAATGTTTCTGTGAGTTTACTTTCCTCTGGTCTGTCTTACTGCCCTATTAAGGTGCACCTTGTGGCCATTTCAGCATGTCTACCCATGGAGCTTCCCATTTCTTTTTGTTTGGTAAACAGTTTAAGGGAGGTTAATTATTAGGACTACTAGAAAACATGTGTCCCCTTCCTAGGATCTTAACTTTGTTCTGGAAATGTTAGCAATGCCTCCCTTTGAACCAGATTCTCAGGCTGACTTAGGATTCATTACTTGGAAGACTATTATTGTTCTGACATCTGCAAGAAGAGTATCTGAATTACAAACCCTCATGTTGTATGAACCCTATATGACCTTCCATAATGACAGTGTCTTATTAAGAACAAATCCATCATTTATGCCTAGAATTGTTTCACAGTTTACTTTGAATCAAGCCATCAGCCTCCCAGTTTTCTATTCAAACCCTCAGAAAGAAAAGGTTCTATATACTGTGTGTGTGCACAGGCAACTCAGGCGCTATCCTGACAAACTTATGTCCTTTACAAAAACAGATCAGCTATTTATTTCTTATGATGGGACTAAGAAAGGACAGTCAATGTCAAAACTGACTATTGTGAGATGGTTATCCTGAGCTATTGCCTTTTGTTATATCCACCATGTTAAATCAGTTCCAGGCTGTAAAAGGCAGATTCTATTTGTGCCTTGTCATTTATTATGGCATATTGGAAAGCAGTGGACTCTAAAAGCATTGTAGAGACAGCAAATGGTCCTCTCTACATACTTTTACAAAGCACTAACATCTGTATTCTTTTTCCAGGTCCAGGACTGGCTTTCTAGGACCATTCTGCAGGGCCTCGTAGATCCTTATCCTTCATCCTTCCACATTGGGTAGACGATAGTAATCAACCCATACAGCCAAAGGGCTACTGCAGCAGAGAGAATGCTGAACATTGTACAGTTGTGTAAACTGCACTTAGCGTAAAAGTAGATGTTCAAATTCCTCACTGCTGCAGTAGCCAGACCCTCCATTCCCCCACTTTTGTATATAGTTAGTTCTAGGGATATAAAATTTATTTGTTACTGTTTATATCTTTTTAGAGGATTAGGATGGGTAGGTTCTTCTCTCTGTATGGGTAAGAACATCTTGAAGTTTTTTCACTCTGACTGTTGATTTCCCTTGTCTGAGCTGTCCAATCAGCATTGAGTAAAGGTGTGGGAGGGAGCCAGAGTTTTGTGTGAAGCTGGATGATTGTTGTATCCTGGGCAGGGCACCACCCATATATCCAGAAGGCTACTGCAGGAGTGAGGAATTTGGACATCTATTGTTATGGTAAGTGTAATTTAAACAACTGTACTTTGTAAGATATTAGCAAATATTATTCAGGTAAGAGTTAACAACCAGTGTAAGAAAATGCTAAAATAAAGACTTGACAACAATTTTATGGTAGGTAAAGGAAGCTGTGAATATTAGTGGAAGGAATAACCAACTGCATTTTGTTTTGTATAACTTTGGAATAAGTGTATGCTAGCTGTGGCTTCGTGGCATGAAAGGATATGGTACCCTGATGACTCATTTTCAAGTAGTGGCACGGATGTGGGCGGAGCTCAACAGGTGGGGATGGGAATGTGTGAGTAATTAGGAGTCAGTAAGCCCTTAATATTTAAACAACATTAACAGTATAACAGAACTTAATTTAGTAGTTCTGATTGTCATTGTTATCTGTCAGAACCTTAGACTGCCAATAACCACACAAAACAAGTAAATAACTGAAGCCACAAACAGAAAAGTCCAATCCGGGAACAGGCAACACCAGGTCCACCTTAGACTGGCATGTCAGCTTATTTTTTTCTTTCTCTCTCTGTCTCTCCCTTTCATGCTTTCAGTTAGCTAAACCACATCCTGTATAATGTACTAATTGCACACAACATTCATGCATACATTCCTAATATCTTATTCTCTTGGTAGTCCTTGACGTTTTCATAACACACCACTTCATCTTGACTTGGATAATATTGAAAATTCACATTTTCTGTTAACCAAAACATCTGTCTCAAAAAGACTGCTTGTTTAGACAGACTGTTAAGTGTCAGCACAATTTCTCCGAGCGGTTATCTTCTCTACTAAATGAGACTAACTGTAATGTAATATGCATGGAGAACATTTAGTTTTATGGCAGATCATAACCTGATGTTTTAAAATTTAAGGCTCACATGTAGTCTGTCACATACACCCCCCCCAACACACACACGGTCTCTGAGGTGTAGTTGCTATACCAAGCATTCATGCTGCATACTTCTTTTCCACCCTGGCATTTTTCAAGTGCCCTTTTTAGCCAATAAGAAAGAAATGATGCATTTCCTTTTCTAGGAACAAATTGATATTTAAACCCTGTACATAACATAAGTAATTTAAAAACTCCTGATGAATCGTTCCTGCTAGCCCCAAAGCACAACTAATTGAAAAACATACATTTGTCCAATAAAAGATATGACATCACATCTGTATTCCAGGATCTAAGTAATTGCTAAGGTGTTTGCCTTACAAACACAAGGTGCACGGTTTGAGTCTCACATGGGATACTTGGCTAGGCTTAAAATGGCTCGCAAGGGCAGTTAGCTTAGTACTAAACTATGAACTATGAACCTATGAACTTGGTTGTCCTGCTTTGTATGCCTGTGTGTTCAGAAATTACCATCATGGTGATGTCCTTGTCTCCAGACAAGGGTCAGTGTTTTCCTTTCTCACTGACTTATCTGTGAGTGAGAGTTGATTATTTTGTGGATCTAATAAAATAAATTCAGGTATTTCATACTGTGCTTAATTTGCTGCAATGGCAATGATTACAGAAGCACTTTGTCACCCAGTGGATTGCCAAATCACTCACAGATGGAATACAGGAAATGAAAATAGGGGAAGTTACCTCCACAAAGAGACCAGTCACCAGTGGAGTTCCCCAATGGTTCTGTGCTGGGACCACTCCTGTTTGGCATCTACTTTTCTGAAGTAAAATAAAATACCAAAGGTCTCTGGCTAACTAAGTTAGGAGCAATCATGGAATCCCCAAATGACTTTGCCTTTCTGCAGGAAGGTTTGTCCTAAATAAATAACTGGTGCCAAAATCATGGACTGAAACTAAATGCCAGAAAATGCATTCCTGTATCCTTTGAGAAGTCATCTGTCCCAGGGAACTACCACATTAACAATACACCCCTGAGAGTTGACCCAGTTGTTCGGGATTTGGGAAGACTTATGAGGACAGTGACCTAACTTTTGACCAGCTTGTGTCTGTTGTTGAAAGAAAGCCCTTCTGTACTGCACAAATCATACACAAAGGGATTGTGTCTAGATGTAGGGATGTCATTCTCCTCCTTTACTCTGCCCTCATTATGCCAGTCATCGAGTACAATACCCCCTTATCATGTTTCTGTCAAGACACATGCAACAACTGAAACGCCCACAGAGATACTTTACTAAAGTGATACAAGGCCTAAACAATATGTTCTACATGGACCGACTCAAATCCCTTTTACTATACTTGATATCCTACAGACTGCTAAGAGGTGACCTGTGTCTGGCATACAAGGTATCCTCCGACCCAATACTGCTGGATTTACTGTACATCAGCAAGTCAAATGGTATCAGAAATACTTGGTCTAGGGATCTAAACCTCTTCTGTAATATCAACAGAAGAGTTTGGAGAGATAGGTATATCTTGCAGAGAATACCAGAGGAATCCCCATCCATATAAAACAAAGTCCATTCCTGTCCAAATTCAGTTGCACCTTGGATCTATAGATGGGAAACAGAAAATTTATACCAGTTCCTCTGTACTGCTAATGGACAGAGGCAGCTCCTAAATTCTTTATCTCATGCATGGTTTCCCTCAAGTTATCTATGGTATAATTCAAGTTATTCCCATTAGGGGTAATATATAATTATTGACCCATGGGTCAATAATATATAATTATTGACAAATGGGTTGGGTAAGGCCAATCTCTAACCAAGTGGAACAGGTTAATTCAAGCACAAAAAGGAAGACAGGCTAGGCTTAAAATGGCCACCAAGGGCAGCTAGTGTAGTACTATTCTATGAACCTATAAAACTGTGAAAAGTGAATAACAGTGAAAATTAGAGAAAGAGTGTGATCTCCCTGTGTTGTATAGGCTAAGATAAATTACTTACTAAAATAATGTGAGATTCGCACAGGAAACAAGATGGTGGGACCTGCATGAACTGGCAGAAAAAATGGAAAAGAAACTGAAAAGTATTGGATAGTTTCTGAGCATTAAGATATGCCTAAGAGATATCACACATAAAAACTATTGAAAATATTCTGGGAAGAAATTAATTACATTGAAAGGTAGAGTTGTTTGTAAAACAAAACAAAAAAAAACAGAAAAACAAACAAAACTCCGATGAATTTTTCCTTGCAGTTGAGTGCCAAATAAGGCAAAAATAAGAGAGTCAATGTGCCATATTAACTTTATACATAACACAGTCAGAAATATCATAATATGTACAAACATACTTTCAGATCTTCCTTTAAAAGGTGTTATCAGATATATTGATTTTCTGTAAAAAAAACAAACAAACAAACAAACATGCTTTGGCACACTGACTCATTAATCCACAGTGACTCACAAATGTTTATTAATGCAGTCTTGTTGACAAACCAGAGTCCAGTAGAATCTAATTATATTTTTAAACATTCAGTGTTAACAAGAAACATCTGTTGTATCTAACTTGGGTATAGGTGTCAAATAAGATGGAGACAAAAGAGCACAAGTCTCATAGCACATGCCTGTAGGACCCAATCAGAAACACCTTGGCAGAACAGATAAAATGTGTACAAAAATATTTACAAACCCCCCCTTTATCAGGACATCATGGGGAATATAGAAACAGCACTGAAAAGATGTTTCACCGAGAGCCGCGGTGGTGCAGCGGTTAGCGTTGTCGCCTCACAGCAAGAGGTTCTCCCGTTCGATTCCCGGCTGGAGCGCCTTCTGTGTGGAGTCTGCACGTCCTCCCCATGGTCAAGTGACATTTAAAGACATGCAGGTAGGTGTGTGTGAATGGGTGTGCCTTCTTTGAAGGCTGGGCATCGGGCTGGCAACTTGGCACCATAAAAATCCACTGCCAATCATTAGCGGACCGGAGTTCTGCTGTGGTGACCCCTAACCGGGAAAAGCCAAAAGACAAAGAAGACTGAAAGGATGTTTCACCACACCAATTCATGAATACACAATGGCACTTTTTTCACAATGCACTTGCACCAGTAACTCAGACTCCTGTCACCATCTTTATGTTTATAATGTGGTAGCCATTGCTATAAAGTTGATTCTCACATATTTGGTGATCAGTCATACAGCTTTTCTGGGAGGGACTAGAAAACAGTACAGGTGACTAGAGGATCTTCAAGAAGGTGTAGAACAGTGAAGGTGAACCTTTTGGGTTCGGCGTATCAAAAATTCGGAAAATGCCTAACTTGAATCTGCTTGCTTGTTACCCCCCCCCCATAAAAAATTTGAATAAATAAATTAAATAACAATGAATAAAATGGCATAGCTCTCAATACATCAAGGATAAATCTCAACAGACTCAGTGACAAATCTCAAAATAAGAGACATTGACAGTTTTAAACTACTAGTACTATTAATTTGAGACCGTGACAGAAAAAAAATGAACGTGAATTAATATACATTTTCTGAAGTAAAATTAGTCTGTAAATCTAATTGTTGTCACCATTAAGTATAAAAAGTTGCCAATTTTAGGAGGGATTAAGATGGACAGTTGAGAAGAATGTAAAACAGCACACTCCTAGAAATGCAAACTACTTGCCCTTTACAGAAGTGTAACCACAAAGAGAAAACAATGTCAGCACTGCTCTTTGCAGACTCAATATATTGAGACAGTATACCAGAATAGTCTTTGAGGTTAATAACTTCCTTACCTCTGCAGCAGTGCTGTTGAACTGGCACCTGGCACAAAATAAATCAATACACGTCACACAAGCAACAAATGCAAAAGCAGTTTCTTTGGTAACTTGGGTGTTGTTGAACGCTGGTGTGTCCCGCAAAATGTCGTGGTGTGTCACTTTTGACACGCGTGACATACGTTCGTCATCACCGCTGTAGAATGTGACAGACTGTCATGTAATAAAATGCTAAATGAGGAGAATGCGAACAGCTCAAAGTGACACTGACTGACAGCTGCTTCTAAGGAGCACAGGAAAAGTAATTGTGAAGCAATCTCTGTGGTTCGCTGGATAGATATTGTTAAGACACTGCAAACGTTGAGAAGTAGAATCACAGTTGTGTTTTATATGCAAACATATTAGAGGGTCTGGATCCAGATATAATACTTACATTGAGATAGAGGATATTTTGATCTTGTACAGAAATCTAGAGATATCTACCATAAATCCACAGTACACAGTGGTAGCATAACTCAGACACAACCCTTCACACCTGGACACAGTTTTAAGGGCTCAGCAATATTAAAAAAAAAAAAAATCAGATCTAAGAATATTTTACAACATGAACCAGGTCACAAAAGAAGCCAACCACAAACTTCTGTTCTTTCCTTGAAAATTTATTTTTAAATATATTTATCATAGACCATCCGTATATTATTATTTTTTACACTATAGACTCTGTTTAATATAGTAGTTGGCCCTATAGACCGAAAAATGTGTTTGTAGACCAGACTTATATTTATTGTGTGATGATGTAATATTGCCATACAACAGAATATGTGAAAGTGTATTTGTCCTGCTAGCACAGAGCTATTTACATAAAGGCAATGCATAATGTCCTGGAGTGCATGACCCCATACAGTAAAGCAATGAAAGGTGCAAGTGTCCATGTTTAACTGTTTAATAATTGTTGTTAGCAGTGCCTGTCAGTAACAAATGCCTACATGACACATGTTTGCAAGCAGAATACAGAGATTAACAATGACTCGTTTTACATTGAATAGAACTTTTTCAGTAGGCTTGACAATCCTTGTCAGCACACATTAAGGAGGTTGAAGGATGTCAGACTATTTTTTTCAGTGGAGTCAGTTGGTGGTGACAGTTCTCTGGGAGATTACAAAGGAACAGTTATCTCCATGGAATGATGAAGCTTCTAGAATCATTTAATTGACTGGATCAACTGACTGTTATGAATGTAGGTGCACCATCCTGTAATTATTGCTATGATTCACGAATGAGTGCAGAAACAAAAGATTCCCAAAATTGTCTGCCGTCATGTGTCATCTAAATAGTTCATACCTCTTCACCACCCCCACTTCTAAGTTGTTGTAGGAGCATTCATTCTGTTGTCATTATCTCAGTCAGCCAGCTGGGTGTTTGCCATTGTCTGACTGGAAAGGAAGGCTTAGAAGAAGGGTGTTTGTTATTGTCTAATTGTAAATGGAGGCTTAGAAAAAGGCACATTTCATTAAGCTTAAAACAGGCTGGTGTCTTTAATTTCTGTTTAAACTTGGGTATGCCAGGTCTGTTTCTGCCCCTCTTCCCCCACAAGGTGTTGGTTGACATAAGCAAGGGAATACATCATGAGTCAGCATGTGGTGCTCTCAGCTCATTTCCCAATTAAACAAAAAAAGACGAAGAAGGAAGCCTACATTTCTCTCTGTTCACCATACTGCTAAAATACAGAAAACTGTACCCTTTCTTTTTAGATGGGCAAATGCTTTGTCAAAGTATGCAGTAAGACTAAATTGTTCTTGAACCCATATCATATGAATGTACAGTATTATCAAAAGAAAATATGGTCTTTTTAATCCACTTTAATGTTACATCTACCTCTACCTTTTATACCCCTGTTTTATCCTGGTCATACATTAATCTCGCAAGTTAACCTATAGTTCACTGTTCCTTCAGCAAAGTAGTTTTCCTGCTTTACCACCTTTTCTGTGAAATATTTATCTATGGCACTCTTGAAGTGTTCCCTTTTCATCCGACATCCATGATCACTTTTTTTCTGTGCTCTTCCCTATCAACTCAACATGTCTGACATGCTCCTGAAATCTAGTATGTGATAATATTATACCATGCCCCATGTTCTCTTCCCTCTCTCTTACATTGCATGTATGCCAAGCTCTTTAATTCTCTTCTCATACCATAATCTTGCACTACTCTATCCAGTTTATGAACTCTGGATGCCTCATTTTCTACCAGACTAATTCTGTTTCCTGTATATAAATTCCAGAAACGGACACAAGGATCCAAACACAGTATCACAGTGTCTTATATAATAAAGCAATTCATCATGGTAGGGAGGAATTAAATCGTGTTTTACTTATAGTGGAGTTCATTGTTTAGTCACAAAGGTGCAGTCCAAATACTCAAACTAGAGTTCCCCCTCAGTATTTAAAAATATGACTTACCCATAAACCTGCCATGACTTATTGCTGTTCAAAAATATCACTATCTAAAACGCAAACGTCTTGCCTTCTTAAAACACCATTGCTGCTGTTGTTGTCTTTCGGCTTTTCCCGGTTAGGGATCGCCACAGCAGAACTCTGGTCCGCTAATGATTGCAAAATTCATCTTATGTCTGTCCCTCTCTGCTGAGGTGTCAGCAGGGACAGAACTGAGTTGCACTATGCATGCACACATCAGTCAAGTTGGCGAAGTATTCACAATATACAAATTCCATACACTTTCTACCACTGTAAGTGTGGCATGACAGCATAAATCAGAGGCTGCATTTACACAGAGGATGGGTATAAGTGAAGTGTAGTTTTCAAAAAGATATAGGACTTTATTTGAATGGTGAATAGCACAAATAAAAAAATATATATTTACTTCAGTGCTTGCTGCAATACAAGTCATAGTTGTTACTTTGAGTGTTCAATAGCCACCCTGATCTCTGTGTTACTGCAGCTGCTGAACTTGTGTGAGAGATGTGACTTATTTTACTTCCCACTTGGTTTGCAATACTCTCTACTGGGAGGTTAAATCATATTTGCTCTGTATACCAGTAGAACACTTTCCAGTCTTACGGAATCCACTCATATAAGTAATCATAATATACATAGTTATATTAAAATAGAAAAATACAGTATGGTAGAACTACTGGTGTCATTGACTAGTCATTGTCATATAGCTTGGAAAATCTACATAATGCTTATAACAGACATTGCCAGTAGTTCAGATGTTTTTGGTTTGTAGTCATTTAGATGTTTATGTACTATTTCAAGTCAGGATTAAGTACAGTCCTCCTTTGAAAATCCTAAGTCTACCTTCCTCTCTTCCTCTCTGTGGTCTAACACCTTTACCAAATTAGGTTATATTACCTGATGGCATGGTTTACCTATATTGCCTTCATTGTACATAAATGCTAGATAATGGCTCTTACTTTAATATACATAGCTATAATACTTGTTTCCTCACAGGCAAGTTCCATGGTCTAGTTTGGTGTTATATTTGCTATGGTTTTGATATGATATGGATTAACTAAATAGCCTGAATAATGTAATATAAATTTGAAATCTGCAACTGCATCTCTAGTACTGTCTTACTTGTATCTTATGTGTGGTTTATGTTGTAACTTGGTTGTGTCTAAAAAGGGTGCATTTTGTAAGTCCACGTTCTAATCAACTAAAAAAATCAGCAACATTTTCTCTACTACTAGCTTGCTCATGTCTTTTTTTGTCATTTATGTAGTAGTTTTCTTGTGTATCTTGGCATACACTGATGCTTTTTTCTTAAAAAATAAAAAAAAGTAAATATTTAAAAAACAGTATGCTAAGACATCATAAAGAAAGTTTCATCTACTAAAGAAACATATGACATTTTATGTAGGGAAGGTGAAGCAAGGGAAGAATGCAGAACATTGCAGGAATAGATCATCTTCACAGAGCAGGAGTGATAAACCAGGCGTGCCTCACATTAGGTTGTTGGTAAAGCAGGTGTGCCTCACATTAGGTAGTTGGTAAACCATCCATGCCTCACATTAGGTTGTTGGTAAACCAGGCGTGCCTCACATTAGGTTGTTGGTAAACCAGGCGTGCCTCACATTAGGTTGTTGGTAAAGCAGGTGTGCCTCACATTAGGTTGTTGGTAAACCAGCCATGCCTCACATTAGGTAGTTGGTAAACCAGGCGTGCCTCACATTAGTTAGTTGGTAAACCGGGCGTGCCTCACATTAGGTAGTTGGTAAACCAGGCGTGCCTCACATTAGGTAGTTGGTAAACCAGGCGTGCCTCACATTAGGTAGCTGGTAAACCAGGTGTGCTTCACATTAGGTAGTTGGTAAACCAGGCGTGCGTCACATTAGGTAGTTGTAAACCAGGCGTCCCTCACATTAGGTAGTTGGTAAACCAGGCGTGCCTCACATTAGGTTGTTGGTAAACCAGGCGTACCTCACATTAGGTTGTTGGTAAACCAGGCGTGCCTCACATTAGGTTGTTGGTAAACAATGAGAACAGCAGTGGGCCAAGTATGAAACCCAGGGGTTGTCTATTACATTATTAGCTTGCCAGGTAACAAGAAGTTTCTACTCAGAAGGCAGTTCTTAGGTCAGACCAGCAAATCATGATCAAAATCTTTGAACCTGGCATGGAACAAAAAGTGCTTAATGGCCTGAAAGGTTTTGTTGAGGTTGATAAACACAATTCCCATAAGAAGGGCAGAGTCCCTGTTACAAAAGGTTTTATCTGTAAAACAGACATCATACTGAAACAAAGGCATGTCCCATAAAAAAAAAAATATATCCTGTACTGGAAGTGCGTCCCATTTTCTACAGCAATTCAGACTTGTGAATGTGCTGTGTACATTGCTCTATGATGACAGGGTTCCACTTATTTAGTGACAGAAAATCTGATGTTCTTCGTGTTTCACTGTTGTAGTCTTCACATTTGGGTTATCCCTGTCAGGTTAGCCCTCGGCCGGCCCAAATACTAGAGACTTGGTATTTCTGCATTGGTTGCTGTCACTTGAGGACTGATGTCAGGTCGTAAGTAGTATAAAGTAAGGCAGCCAACGCCATTACATCAGTCTTTCTTGCCGTGGAGCCCGAAGCAGAAGCAGTTTGCACGAGTGCCATTCGGCCACTACCTTAGTATTCATCTACCGAATTGAAGTTGAAGAGGACCATTCTTATAGCTCCAGACTGGCCCTGGCAACACTGGTACCGCCCTGCTGTGCAGCTTCTCCCCGCTGCCTCCATGGGATCTTCCTCAGATTCCAAACCTCCTGACCCAGAGGGAAGGGGAATTCATGCATCCCCAATTGCAGACACTCAGTTTGGCAGCTTGGCTTATTCCCTAACCCCGGACCAATCTGCCAACCTCAGTAAACAAGTTCTGGATGTTATCCATGAGGCCAGATGCCCTAGCACCAGAAAGTCTTATGCTGCTAAATGGAAATGGTTCCGCATCTGGATCCAGGCTAAGGGAGCCAATATGGCATAGCCCTCACTCCCTCTCATCCTAGAATACTTAGCTTACCTACTACACAGTGGTCTATCTTTCACCTCTATAAAACTTCATGCCTCTGCTATTTCTGCTCATTTTCACACTGAGCAGCCCCCTTTTCTCACACCCTTTCATCAAACAGTTCATAAGAGGGGCTAGCAACTTGAGGCCACCCAGAAGGGCACCAACACCAGCTTGGGACTTTAACTTTGTATTGGAAAAGCTCGCCTTGCCCCCTTTCAAACCAGCTTCTTTTGCAGAGCTAAAATTTCTCTCATGGAAGAGAGCATTCCTTCTGGCCATAATTTCAGCCAGAAGAGTCTCTGAGCTGCAAGCACTCATGGCTGTGAACCCTTCATCATATTCCATGCAGACAGGGTATCCTCAGCTAACCCATCCTTTATGCCCAAGGTGGTGTCCAATGTAGCTCTCAACCAATCCGTTCATTTGCCCACCTTTTTTCCTAACCTCCAGAACAAAGGGGAAAGGATTCTTCCCTCTCTAGATGTGCACAGACAGCTCAGATTCTATCTAGACAGGACTTAATCCTTCAGAAAGTCTGAGCAATTGTAGCATGGAAAGCCACCCCCAAGGAGGTCAGGACACACTCCACCAGAGCAGCCTCCACCTCTGCAGCTTTCTTCAGAGGAGTCCCCCCCAGGGACATCCTGGAGGCTGCCACCTGGACATCTGTTCACACTTTTAGAAAACATTACCACCTGCCTCTCTTCTCCAAATCCAGGGCAGGGTTTGCCTCTGCAGTCTTGCAGGGCATCCTAGCCAGCCACTAGTTTCCTTGACTGCCTCCACCCATTTCCTCAGCTTTGGGAATCAACCCAAATGTGATGACTGCAACAGTGAAACATGAAGAACATAGTACAGTTGTTTACACTTACCATAAATGTAAATGTTCGAGTGTATTCACTGTTGCAGTCCTGGATGTTATGTGATCCTATCTCGCCTACATTCTGAATGATGGGTTCGGAGCCGATCCCTCGGCTCCGACTCGGCACGCTTATGCCAAAGAGCGAAGTCTCTTATTGGCTGAGCTTACTATATCCCAGGATGCACCACTACCAGTCCCCCAGATCTTGTTTGCCGCTTCCCTGCGAAGACGTGGTCTCGAGCTGGCTGGGCTGAGTAGTTCTTATTAACTAACTTTTCTGTCAGTTTTTTGCTGTTTTTGCTCACAAAAGCTGTTTTAACGGCTATCGCTAACTTTGTGTACGATTTGGATTGTTAAATTGTTGTGTGTGATTGGGTTGAGTTTGTTTTCGGCCCCCCTCCATCCAGGGCCTTCCCGGACTGTCAACTTTAATACTTTACAGGGTCTCTAGTAATTCTATAATTGGTTAGAGTTCCCTGTTCTTTTTTACAGGAAGTGTTTGCATTAGCTATTACTGTAAGCTTAGATTTATCAGCAGTAAGAATTTAGTGGTTTACTTTCCTGTCAAAGTGACTAGAATTGTGTATTATCATGTCTCAAACCCCTAGGCCTTCGGGCTTTAAAAAATGTTCGAAATGCGGGTTTAAAATGTCTATCACAGACGATCATTCGCTCTGTGTATATTGTCTCGGGGCAAAGCACTTGCAGGAGTCATGCAGTGTATGTCACGCTTTTTCCTCAAGGGTCCTCCAGGAGAGGAAAAATAAATTGATTCTTAAGGGGTTAGTTAAACCTTCCTTTGAAGAAGCCTTGGCATCCTCTCCTGCTCCGACCAAAAAGAAAAGGGCTTTGGTTCCGACCAGTCCGTCGGATCCGACTGCCAAGAAACTTAGGCAGGCCTCTCCTTCGGCTCCAAAGACTTCGGAGCCGAGGTTGGAACGGTCTGCCTCGATGCCACCAGTATCGACTCCTCTGGCTTCGGAGCCGATGGCTGGGGCATCGAGAGGCGGGTCACCTTCGTCGGCTCCGCTGCTCTCGGAGCCGACAAGGGTCGCCCGCTCAGACACTTCCTCCTCGGCGCCGAAGTCTACCTCGGCACCGATGGAATCTGCTGTGAGTATTGCCTCGGCGCTGATACTCATCGAGTCGCCTCGGAGCCGGTCCCCTAGCCCTTTGGGGCCGTTGGAGAGGCCTTCTCGAACCCGTTCTGTTTCCTCTCGGTCTTCGAGGATGTCGGATTCTGATATAGACAGGGTGCTCCAAAGACTGTTCCAGTCCCCAGTCTTCCAAAAATTTGTTTCGGTTCCGACCCAGCTGGTTTCGGAGCCGATGACCTTGGCCCACCCCATTGCCATTCCTCCTCCGACTGCTTCGGCTCCGTCGGAGCAGGTGCTGTTGGAGCCGGTGGAGATCTCAGGGTCGGCTCCGACCCTTACTCCAACCCGGACCTTCGGGTCCGAGTTTGGTACGCGGACTTCTTCGGCTGGACCCGGGGGTGATGTTTCGGGACCTATGCTTTCGGTTCCGAGCCTCCCCCTCGGTGCTTCGGCTGCGGGACTTCCGTCGGCTATCACGGCTCCGGAGTCCGGACACTCCCAGGATTCTGGGGGTCCGGCTTTCAGGGCCATGAGGAGTGCTTTGGCCAAGTCCTCTTCGGCCATCTCTCCGGTTTTACCAGCACCTGGCCTGGGCGTGGAGACTGGGACTTTGGCAGTTCCCTTGCCCGTACCCAGCGGAGCCCCGAGGCCTGAGGTTACCCCCAGTGGGGTTCCCTCCTCCTGAGGGTTCTTCGAGTTGTCTTCAGAGGAACCCCAAGGAAGAGATCGTGCAAGAGGAAGCACGTGGACTCCCCGAGTCTATTACATCGGACACTGATATGGATGATGCAGAGGGGTCCCCGAAGTCGTCCTCGGATGATGTCTCATTTGCAGACATCTTAGAGATCCTCAAACAACGAGGTGGCTGGATATCCAAACCCCCCTCTGCTGACGAGTCAGTGCTCCTCAAGGCCTTTGGGGCTCAGCCCTCCGCCTCCTGGGTGTCTCCGCCCTTTGATGAGCTTCTGGATTTAGTTTGTCGAAGGGCGTGGGAACATCCAGATACCGTGGAACCAGTCCCTTCTCGTCCAAATAAATTTTTATCTGCACCCCCGAGAAGGAGTTCCTTACTAAAGGCGTGGCTGTAGATGCCATGGTGGTGGCATCTGCTACACAACAGGACGTGGCAGAGGCTTCAACGTCCATCCATCCTCCTAATAAGGAGTCTAGGAGTATGGATAGGTACGGGAAGCGCACCCTGACTTCAGCGGCCTTTACCTTAAGGTCTCTGAATTATTTGGCACATTTTACCAGGCTTCAGAGGGATCTGGTCAAGGAGTTGTCAGATTCCCTCTCGGGTAACCTACCTGAGCAGCTAGCCCAGTCGGTTAGCTCTCAGTTGGCTATCCTTACGTCAATTTCTAACTCGTCCATGAGGCTCATTTCCTATGCGGCCGAAGGGGCGGGTAGAGCGGCAGGCACAGGCGTGGCTCTACGTAGACAAGCCTGGCTCCGCTTGTGTCAGTTTGCGGAGGCCTTCAAGTCTTCCTTCGCCGACGCTCCCTTTGATGGGTCCTCATTGTTTGGACCCAAGGTGAAAGACACCCTTACCCGCTGTGAGCAAGAGGGAAAAACGTTATCTGCCTAGGGGCCCGTTATTCCACTCCCTTTCCGCCTTACCCCAAGGCCAAAGGAGGGGGAAAATGTGGTTCGAAAATCTCGCAAGTTTTTCTCCCAACAGCAGGAAGATTCCCGTCCAGAGGCAGAGGGCGGGAAATTTTTCAGGGAGACGCCGTCCCAGAGGCGGCAGAGGGCCCCGCAATTCTGGAGACCGCGAGTCCTTTCGTGGCTCTTCAGCCTCCCACACGACATGAGGGATTGCCCGGCTGTGCTGCTCGAGCCAGTCGGGTGTCGTTGCCAAGCACCTAAAAGCCTGGGAGTCAATCACTCAGGACAGATGGGTGCTTCGGATCATTGCCGGAGGTTACACCATCCCATTCAAATACTCACCCCCTCCGTCCAAGAGAATCCCGGACCCACCACCCAGTCAAAGGGAAATAGCAGCCGCAGAAGCTTTAAAGCTGCTAGAAAAGGAGTCATCCAACCGGTCCCCACAGACCAGATCGGATCAGGAAATTACTCCAGGTTCTTTTAGTGCCAAAAAAGACAGGGGACCTGAGACCAATATTGGATCTCAGCAGACTGAACCAATCCATCACGAAATCCAAATTCCGAATGGTCACGTTACAATCCATTCTCCCGTTGTTGGAGAAGGATGTTTGGATGTGCTCCATAGACCTCAAGGACGCCTATTATCACATACCGATACATCAGGCGTCCAGAAGGTATCTGCGCTTCAGCCTGGGAGTCAGTCATTACCAATTTTGTGCTCTGCCCTTTGGTCTCACCACAGCCCCAGGGTGTTCACCAAGTGTTTGGCAGTAGTGACGGCTCACCTGAGAAGTCTTGGATTCCAAGTGTTTCCCTATCTCGACGACTGGCTCCTGACTGCCACCACCAGGCATCTACTAATGGACAACCTCAAAGCCACCATCTCCTGGGTGTTTCCCTAGGGATTACATTCAATTGGTCAAAGTCTGTCTTGCTGCCCTCTCAACGCATAAAGTTTATAGGAGCAGAGATAGACTCAAGATTGATGCGCGTCTTTCTTCCTGCCGAAAGGATCCGAACTTTACAGGGCCAAGTTCAAGCTCTGATCTCGAGATCCAAAGCCCCAGCCAGGATGGTCCTACAGGTTCTAGGCTCAATGTCTGCCACGGTTCTTTTAGTTCCTCTAGCAAGGTTACACATGAGGATTCTTCAGTGGCTCTTGTCAACTCAATGGTCCTTTCAGGATCTTCCCCTCAATCATCACATCATGATTACGGAAATATGCAAAAGGGACCTTCGCTGGTGGCTTCAAACATCCAACTTGGATCAGGGAAAACCCTTTGTTCTCCCCCCTCCAGTGGTTACCCTGACGACAGATGCCTCCCAGATAGGGTGGGGGGGGCATTGTCTGGGCAGGCTAGTTCAGGGCTCCTGGCTTCCGGACGAAGCTCTTCTCAACATCAACGTGTTGGAGATGAGGGCTGTACTTCTATCCCTACAAGCACAACCTTGGCCAACAGGGCTACTTTATGCCTTTCCTCCAATTCCACTCCTTCCCAAAGTTATTCAAAAAGCTTCTCAACTAGGGTCTTCAATGATTCTGATTGCCCCATACTGGCCTCGTCAGATATGGTTTCCTTACCTGAAAAAGCATGCAGTGGACGATCTGTGGACCTTAGACCTGATCCCGGATTTGCTAATCCATCAGTCGGGACATTGGCATCAGTCCCTTCAATCTCTGAAATTGACAGCTTGGCTCCTCCACTTCCAACCTTAGTTAGAAGTCACACACTAGACCCGGAAGTTGTTCACATTTTATCTTCGGCCCACAAACCCACCACTAACAAATTGTACCTCAGTAAGTGGAAGAGGTTTGCTATCTGGGCTCAACTCAAGGGCTTAGACCCTATCACTGCTCCTGTCCCAGAGGTTTTGAAATTCTTAACATCCCTGTTTAATCAGGGATCTTCTGTCTCAACTATTAAAGTTCAACTAGCTGCTATCTCTAAATTCCATGAATCCACGGATCCTCCTTTGATGAGCAGCAGACTATGCAAAACATTCATTAAAGGTGCGAGTCTGTTAAGACCACCAGTTTTTCATCCTGCACCTCCGTGGGATCTTGATTTGGTGCTTCGCGCATTAACATCTTCCCCTTTTGAACCGGCTGCTACATGCGAATTAAAATATCTGTCTTGGAAAACGGCATTCTTAGTGGCTATTACTTCTGCAAGAAGAGTCTCAGAGCTTCAAGCCCTGTCTATTAAACCACCGTACTTGATTTTCCACAAGGATAGAGTATCACTTAGGCCTAATCCATCCTTTGTCCCAAAGGTCTGCTCTAGTTTCTGTCTTCAACAATCTCTAGAACTACCAGTTTTCTTTCCAAAATTCTCTAATGAAGCAGAATACACTCTCCATAAATTGGATGTTCACAGGCAATTACGCTTCTATTTAGACAGGACTCAGCAACTTCGTAAGTCAGACCAGTTGTTTGTGTCCTTCTCAGATAATAAATTGGGCCAAACCATCACAAAAGCTACAATCTCAAAATGGATCAGAGATTGCATAACTCAGGCCTATTCTTCTTGAATAAACATCTTACATCATCTATCAAAGCTCATTCTACCAGAGCTATGGCTACTTCTATAGCCTTTCATTCCAAGCTCGCTATATCGGAAATTTGTGCTGCGGCTACTTGGTCCAACCCGCACACTTTCATTTCCCACTACAAATTGGATGTGGCATCTAAAGGACGAGCATCATTTGGTTCCACGGTACTCAGGAGTGTTTTGCACTCAGCCACCCAGGATTCAGGTGCTAGGACGCTCTCCCATCATTCAGAATGTAGGCGAGATAGGATCACATAACATCTTTTAGTTATGTACTCACCATAACTTCAGATGTTTGGGATCCATCTCGCCTACATTCCTGATACCCACCCTCCTTCCCCTGCCTTGCAGATCAGAAGAGATTGAACGGTTTTGAGTTCAACTGTTTTATCTTGTTTCATCTGACGATGTTATATAAGCAGGGTATGCATGTGTGCATGTATGCGGACAAACTAGATCTGGGGGACTGGTAGTGGTGCATCCTGGGATATAGTAAGCTCAGCCAATAAGAGACTTCGCTCTTTGGCATAAGCGTGCCGAGTCGGAGCCGAGGGATCGGCTCCGAACCCATCATTCAGAATGTAGGCGAGATGGATCCCAAACATCTGAAGTTATGGTGAGTACATAACTAAAAGTTTCCCCCCCTCCATCCCCCTTTCTTCTCTTTCGCCTTTCATTACCATTCTTTTTTGTTGTTCTCCTTTCCTTACAAGGGACATATTGATATTTATTTTCCACTGGTGGGGTTCTTCCACCAGAGCTTGGCCTTCTACTTGGGGGCTCCTAACAGGTTAGGCAAGAAAAACTGATGTAATGGCATTGGCTGCCTTACTTTATACTACTGACGACTTGACGTCAGTCCTCAAGCGACAGCAACTGACACAGAAATACTAAGTCTCTGGTATTCGGGCAGGCTGAGGGCTTCCCTGGCAGGGATAACCCATATGTGATGACTGCAACAGTGAATACACTCGAACATCTACATTTATGGTAAATGTACACAGCTGTACTTTCTGGTGTATAATTCATTTTTTTTTATTGGAGATCCAGAGAGAAAAACTCCATGTGCTTATAACAATAAGCAAACAGTACATTGCTCTTACTTTTGGTCGAACAATTAAATATAAAAATCATTCAAAGTTTAGGTAAAGTTTGATATTATGCTTTAAGATGCCACATTTAGAATATAAAAAATGCAGAAGCATAAGTAAGAAGATATCAACTTACATTGGAAATTCCATATTTTTATGGTAAGAGAATAGATTTATAAGTAAAAATGTGCTACAAGCTTTAGAATAAGGGGGCTGTGCTGATGGAATTAACTTTTCTTGGCTCAGGGTCCCATCAGGTACATACATGAAAGACGAATGATGTCATAATTTAAAATCACAACTTTGTAAGTATCTGAGGTACAAAGGGGTTAGAAAAAAATAAATCTGTGAAGATGAACATTTGGGATACAGGGAGAAGGACGAACAAGGCCTTCCATTTGTTATCTATTTTACTGGTCCACAATGATGAGAGAGTACTAAGTTGAACATGAGTTTGCGGAGATTTTGTCTAGTGAGTATTCTAGGCTTTAGCTGTAACAGCTATAAAGGTGGAAACACCTTAACAGTTAGTAGGAGGACTGGGACTGTGACAGGTGCAGATTGGTTAAGTTTATAAGTACACCATTCAGTCAGCAATTTTACTGAGGGACATTTATCTAGGTAATCTTCATGTGTGTCATTATAATATGACGTATGAGATCCAGCCACTTGTTAAGACTTTAGCATGATGATAATTTGAGTTCTGGCAATCTGGCTTGATCCAAACCTGGAGATTCTTTGGGAAGATTGTCCTAGTCTAGTTGTTTTTGAAGGGTGGAGGTTGGTGAAGATGTCAGAACTATATCTGAGGCTAGCCTATGGCAAGATATGCCTGTGGAGTCAAAAAATGTGTCCATTATAGAAAGCCTAGTTTCTAATTGGCGTGAAAGATGACCATATTGATGTAATGATCTAGTCCTAACTCATAGTCTAGGTGGACATATAGTAGTTAATTAAGTTCACTTCCTTACTACCTCAAGTAGTTTAATGTCTTTAGGTAGGACTTGGGAACTATCCGGGTGTGAGAGGCCTGTCTGCTTTTTGGCAAAACACCATGACTTCAGTTTTTAGTGTTATTGAGTAGTCAAAACTCTAGCCAGATTTTCTCAATCCAGAATTCAGTTTGGGAATAATGAGCTTAAAATGAGTAAAGACGTGTAATTGTTTAGGAGGAGTAGAAGAGGTAAGAGTCATTGGTTTGTATGAGAGAAGATGGGCTATTGAAAAAGGCACATTGTTTATATGCATCATAACTATATGTAGTTCTAGGACTGATTCTTGAGGAACACCTACTGTCAGTAGTAATGAAGGTGAGGTGAGGCCAACCAACTTAACTGTGTTCATTCTTTCACATAACTGGCAAACCAATGCAAAGAGGACCTATTTGTATTAGAGGCAGAAGGTCTGTATAGACGATATGATGACTGACCATATCAAAAGCCATCTAGACAAACCTCTTCCACCAACTCTCTTAGGTTGTGCATGGTACACAGATAATTTGTGAATGTTAGTGATTGGGATAGAGAATACCAAAGACATCACTGCAGTTAGTGTGGTACTTTTTCATTATATGCTTGTCAGCTTCAGGTTTTCAGTGGGATCTAATGCCAAAATAAATGGCATCAGCCCTCACTTATGTTGCAATTCTTAATTGTTCAAGAATGAAAGCTACTCACTGCATAAAGATATCTGTTAGGAAGTGTTTTCTCTCTCTCCCTCTCTCCTACAGAGATACACATCTGTGTATGTAAGCAGTGCAGTCTTTCTCTACTGAAAATAAAGTACATTTAACTATCCTAACATTTAATGAATGTAACTAATGCACCGTGGTTTGCTTGCTAAGGTGATAGTGTGGACAAGGGTAATGATTAACACAGTATATTTCATTTCCTTGCATAAGCCCTTAACATGTTAAAGTTAATGTTTCAGTGATGAGTAAAAGTCCCAAAGATGTTTCAAGAGATTACACTGTCAATTAGGAAGGATGTGTGCATCTAAATGGGTGATTACTTTAATTAGCCCTCTTGAGGAGAAAGGGCTTCTAATCATACTTTGCAATCAGGGAGCAGTAGAGCGGTTCCTCCATCCCTTACTTATGTACAATGAAATTTAACAGAAAGTTCAGAAAGAACTGGGTTTATTCTCATATTTTCTTCTGTAGCTGTACCATCATAAAACATCTTACAGTAAATGTAACCTATCTTTTTGGGAAATATCCAATTTGAGCATCATTTTTTTTTACTGTTTTGCATCCCTTTAACATTATTCTAGTATTTAAGTATTATTTTAATTTATGTGACATTTGTTTACCAGGAAAGTCTGAGTGAGATAATATCCCATTTTCACCAGAAGTCCAGAGAGAGAGAATAGCTCCACGTTGACGTAATATGGTTACAGTTAAATAAATTTATTACAAAACCTAATACAGATGAACATACTATCCAAGTAAAAAAATCATAATTTCATTTCTTACAGATAACTAGATAATGTATCCTAGGCAAAATTATATTTGTGCTTTATCTGATAAATTTAATGTGTTCAGAGTGAAGGAATTAGTAGGAAGTATGCTGAGCAGGAGGGACTAGTTCAGCCTGGGGTAGCAGGAGCAGAGCCAAACCTTATTTAGGTGATCTTTCAGTAGATGTTGTGTTTGAAGTTGGAGAGGTTAGTGATGGATCTAATTTACAGAGAGAGAGAATTCCATTTCTTAGTGACAGAGTATGAGTAGAGGCTTTTGCCAGAGGATTTATGGAGTTTGCTGATAAAGAATACAGTACTGAAAATGAAGCCATTTACGTAAATTCTTTAACCACTATTCCTTATTAAGCTTTTTGATGGATATGTATGCTTTAAACAGAGACAAGTAATCTGATTTGTACTTATAATACTTTATCAGCAGATCACCAATACACGCATCACTGTGTCACTTTAAAATCCATAAAGTGGCTAACAATAAGTGATGGACTTTGCTGTATGCAACGGACACAGCTGCAGGGTCCAGGGTTTCATCCTGATTTCTGGTTACTGTCTGGCAGAATTTTTCATGTTATTTGAATTTTCCCTTGGTACTCCAGGTTCATCCCAGCCTTCTCAAATGCATGCTGGTTTATTGGCCACATTTAACTATAGTCACACACACACACACACACACACACACACAAGCATTTATATCACGTTATTGAAAGATGAAAATAGCGAATGCTGTTTCATAAAACCAAAAATATCTAAACCACATATCGAACATTCAGAACAGCGAATTTTTTCCCAAGGAAAAAAATTGCTATTCCGAAACACATACACACAACACAAGCACACCTAAAAAAC